>NW_022437009.1:2193187-2374091 GCF_009761245.1 Sapajus apella | reverse complement strand
AACATGGTGAAACCCCGTCTCTACTAAAAATACAAAAAATTAGCTGGGCATGGTGGTACGTGCCTGTAATCCCAGCTACTCAGGAGGCTGAGGCAGGAGAATTGCCTGAACCTAGGAGACGGAGGTTTCGGTGAGCCGAGATCCCGCCATTGCACTCCAGCCTGGGTAACAAGAGCGAGACTCCGTCTCAAAAACAAACAAACAAACAAACAAACAAAAAAAAAACAAGGTTGCTATAAACCTTCAATTTGTTAGAAAACAAACAAACAAACAAACAAAAAAACCCAGCCAGGTGCGGTGACTCACATCTGTAATCCCAGCACTTTGGGAGGCCAACATGGGTGGATCACTTGAAATCAGGAGTTTGAGACCAGCCTGGCCAACATGGAGAAACCACGTCTCTACGAAAAATACAAAAAGTAGCTGGGTGTGGTGGCGCACGCCTGTAATCCCAGCTACTCGGGAGGCTGAGGCAGGAGAATTGCTTGAACCTGGGAGGAGGTTTCCGTGAGCCGATATCATGCCACTGCACTCCAGCCTAGGTGACAGAATGAGACGCTATTGAAAAAAAAAAAAACAAAAAAACGAAACATAACATCTGCAGGTACAATAAAGTGAAGTGCAATAAAATTCTGTATTCTTAGCAGATTCTGCTCCTCTCGTAAAATTTCAGATTGATACACCAAAATCTATAATTTGTTAGAGTAAACACACATGAAGCTTAGCTGAAATATCAGAAAAGCTAATAATCTACAGAAGATTGACAATTTTAAAAAAGTATGATAGATTACGGCCTTTGTTCCATAGAGGTGCATTCAAACTTGTGGAGCTAACTAAATCAGATGATAAAAATCAGAGCTCATCAATTAATACAAGCTTTTAGTAGTGCTACTGGAAAAATACATTCTGATCATTTAATTTCATATTTCAATAAAGTAGCCTATATAAAGATATGCTAGTGGGTCAAGATAATGGCCTTAGAACTTTAGACTTAAGTAAATCAGATCTCTTGGGGATAGACTTAAATCTGTATTTCAATGAACTCTTTCAACCAGAACTATGCCTTGGAGTATGACCCTAAGTGTATTCTCACCACTGCTTTATGAAACCAGGCCCGTGATCCTCTGCAATTGTATATACAATTCTTATATATACAAGAATTGTATGTATACAATTCTTATATATACAAGAATTGTATGTATACAATTCTCGTATATATAATCATTTTTTCAACAGGTTGTGCTCATTTTGTGTCTCTGCGTCACATTTCGATAATTCTTGCAATCTATTATAATAATTCTTGTATATATAATTCTTGTATCTATTATACATAGGTATTTCAGAGGCAATAAGTTTGTGATAATATTTAAATTTGATCAGTTCTCGGGTCACAAAGGGGAAAAATTCTACCTCATTCTCTTTTACAGCATATCATCTAGGTAGAACTTTTTGTTTGTTTTTCCTTTGGTGTTCTAATGTTCTTGTCAAATCAGAGACTGAGAGATTAAGACACACATACCCAAGAATGGAAGAGATGAGGCTGGAACCAGTTTATCAATAGATCCTTTGTAAGAGGAAAAAGAAAATGACTCTCTTCTGAGGTCTGAGAACGAAAATCAAATGATTAAGCAGTGAGGCAGACCATGGTTTACTCTATAAATATGGAAAATTATATTAAGATGGTATATGTATAGGCAACTTTTATGTCCTTGGAAATGCATTTTGCTTGTAACATCCACGCCAGCTACAGTGGTGGGCAAAGCACCCTCACTAGATTCTTTGTACGTCAGATCCCTCTTAGGTTGAGGACTTGGCCCCAATTAAATCAGTTCTGAGCTTTTTATAAATCAAGTCCTTCAGAAACCTTGCAGTAAAATTTCATTCTCTTTGCTCTCTTCCCTCTGAGTGAGTAGCGTCAGGCATTTCCAGACCTTCCTGTTCAGCTGAGTCCTCTTGAGGAGATGTGTACAATTCTTCCTTTTGTTTCCCTCTATTTATGAAAAGTCCTCACTTCCTCCAGGACATCTGTGTACCATCTCTACCCGAGGGGAAACCCTTGTCCTCCACCCACACTCAGGGCTGCAAGGGATAGGTTCACAGCAGGACAACTGGTTGATTAGTCATGTAATTCAAAATTACTAGGTACTCAAATTAAACTTAGACCAATGAAATACAAAATGTGCTCTCATGTTTTATAAGCTTATATTATGATAGAATTTAGATTTTTGTAGAATGGCATAAGCCACAGAGAAGCAGGGGACTTAGAAATCCAAATCCACTTGGCCTGTTTGACATGATCATATGACACTAATAAGACCCACCAGTCCATAAAGGAGTAGCTGGCAGAGTTCTGCAGGGATGAGCTCGTGCACTGTCCCACCTAGTGGCGTGCAATCGCTGCTCCTCACACTGATACTAAACTGGATATATGTTTATTTCAAAGCCAAGGGCCTGCAAATACACCATCCACATGGCAAGCCTATTATTTCCTGTCTTGGAATATGAAGTGGCTCCTTTTCAAACATTTATGAGCAACATAAAATTTTAGTTTGCTTTCTCAAGTGAATAATCATTACTCTGAATGGGAAGGATTCATCCAGAGATATAAAAACATCCCCAGTCACTATTAATTAAAAGAAATCTACTAAGACATATATTACTTTGGCTAGAAAGCAATAGCATTCTTTATTCTTGCCATATCGTAGGGCTTGCCAAGTTTCAGTAAAAAGGGGAATTAATTTGACCTAGAAAGGCCTAATCAGAGAGGCATGCACCAGTCCTGAGCTGTTGTCAAACTTACAGAAATGGTGTGGAAGAGCAAGAGTTAGGGCGAGAATGATCTAAGAGAGGTTTTCTGAAGCCAGCATTATCCTGCTGAGATAGTGAGATTCATCCAACAAGAGAATTCAAGATTTTGAAAACTGGCACACCCAGAAGACTAAGCAGTGACACAGTAAGCAGGAAACAGGAGATGACCACAGTATTTTGGTCAATTCATATGAAGCATCCATTGGATGATATGTGCTATGTCTTATTGACAAAGCTTAGGCTGGACTAAGGTCCCGAGCAAATATGTCTTTACTCAAACTTCTTCAGCATTAGAAACAAGGCTGTAACCCCAGTACGTTGAGAGGCTGAGGCAGTTGGATCACCTGAGCTCAGGAGTTCGAGACCAGCCTGGGCAACGTGGCAAAACCCTGTCTCTACCAAAAATACAAAACTTAGCCGGGTGTGGTGGCACAGGCCTGTAGTCCCAGATGCTCAGGAGGCTGAGGTGGGAGGATCGCTTGAGCCCGGGAGGTCGAGGCTGTAGTGAGCAGTGTTTGCATCCACTGCACTCCAACCTGCGTGACAGAGTGAGATCCTGAAAAAAGAAAAAGAAAAAAGAAGAAAGGAAGGAGACAAAGAAAGAAAAGAGAAAGAAAGAAAGAAAGAAAGAAAGAAAGAAAGAAAGAAAGAAAGAAAGAAAGAAAGAAAGAGAGAGAGGAAGGAAGGAAGGGAAAGAAAGAAAAGAAAAAGAGACAACCCAAGTACCCAAGTGTCCATCAAGATAAATGAATAAACAAAATGTGGTGCGTACACATGATGGAATGTTTTTCAGCTTTAATAAGGAAGACAATTCTGGCACATGCTACAACATAGATGACCCTTGAAGACATTACACTAAGTGCAATGAGCCAGTCACAAAAAGACCAATACTGTATAATTCCCCTTACATAGGTTAGAGTAGCCAAAGTCATAGAAACAGAGAATAGAACGGTGGTTGCCAGGGTGTGCGGAGGGGGAAATGAGGCATTGCTGTGCGGTGGGTGTAGAGTTTTAGTTCTGTAAGATGAAAGTGTTCTGAAGACTGGTTGCACAGCAATGTAAATATACTTAACACTATTGAACTACACACTTAAAATTGTTAAGATGGTGAATTTTATGTTGGGTGCATTTTACCACACTTAAGAAATTTTTTAACTTATAAAATTATACAATATATGTGTACAATTTATTATATGTCAGTTATACTGTAATAAATCTATTTTTAAAAAATAAAACAAAACAAAAATCAACTCCAGGTGGCCCATAGGAGATCAGCAGGGATGAGCCCGTTTTTTCTGCACAGTCAGAAAAGGCTGCAGAGCAGATCCACCTGGGTTGCCTATGCTGTCTGGGTGTGACTGGACTCATGGGGTGAATTCTGAAGTACTTAACACCAATCATTCTAATTTCCTGAGTTTAGCTCCTCATTTTTTAACTATATGTTTTCAAGATCTTCCTAAATTGCTTCTGTAAATACGTAAGCTAATGGATTTGATGAATAGTGACCTCTGAAACAGTAGGTTCAGTAAGGGAGGTAAAATGTAGATTTTAAGACATAATCATCGTCACTAAAATTTACTGAGCTAGCTTTACTTGTCTCTTTTCACCTAAACCTCACAAGACTCTTATATGATCATATACATGCACATTTTACAGGTTAAGTTGGAGGTCAGAGTATTTAAGTAACTCATCCAAGGTCCCTGACTATTGTGTCTGATAGAGTCTGTCTCAATCCATTTTGCATTGCTATAAAAGAACACCTGAGGCTGGTAATTTATAAAGAAAAGACTGACATTTCTGCAGGCTGTACAAGAAGCAGAGTAGTCAGCATCTGCTTCTGGTGAGGGCCCCAGGAAGCTTCCACTCATGGAAGCAGGGGACGGGGAGCCGGTATGTCTCATGGTAAGAGAGGGAGCAAGAGAGAGAAGGGAGGAAGGTGTCAGACTCTTTTTGACAGTCCGGTATCGAGGAAACTCACAGAGCAAGAAGTCAGTCAGTACCACAAGGAGGGCACCAAGCCATTCATGAGGGATGAATGACCCAAAAACATCTCAGCAGGCCCCACCTTCAATATTGAGGATCAAATTTCAACATGAGATTGGGAGGGACGAAAATATTCACATTATATCAAAGTCTTAGCAGAAGGCCTATTTTTACTTAGATGTTCAAATTAAGTAAATTTTAATGAATAAGCCACTTCCAGAGTTGTGTGAGTTGAAAGTGGGCAAGTTGAAGGAAACCAAGAAGGAATGTCAAAGCGCCCAGAGTCTAATACAAATGAAAATCCATTACTAGCTCTTATGTGAAGGAGCAAGGGGAGGCCAAAGTTGGATAGTTGTCAAATGAGCATACATGAGAATGTTTGTAACTGAGGGGAAGGAAGTATTAGAAAGAGAAGTGGTGGCTCATGACTTAATCCCAGCACTTTGGGAGCATGAGGCAGGTGAATCACTAGAGGCCAGGAGTTAAGAGACCAGCCTGGCCAACATGGCAAAACCCCATCTCTACTAAAAATATAAAAGTTAGCTGGACGTGGTGGCACACATGTGTAATGCAGGCTACTCAGGAGACCGAGGCACAGGAATGGCTTGAACCTGGGAGGCAGAGGTTGCAGAGAGCCAAGATCGTGCCGCTGCACTCCAGCCTGGGCAAAAAGTGAGACTCTGTCTAGAGAGAAAAAGAGAGAGAGAGAGAGAGAGAGAGAAGTTAAAGAGGGAATAATTAAGAAGGCATGGGGGGAGAAAACAGGAATGGGTGATATCAAGATCACAATGAGAAGAGTTTTGTGTTGGAAAAGAGGAAGAGGACATCTTTGCATGAGACAGGAAAAAAGATTGGGAAAAGAATAACTGTTACTTATAAAGTAGGTGGTGAGACTATGATCTGAGAGAAAGGAGCCTGGAGTGATGTAAGAAAGAGCAGAGTTGACACAAGAGCTGTTTTGGTAATTTGAGAGAAGCTCAACTGGGTATAATTAGTGCATGGTACCATGGGCCACACAAATGCCCGTGTAACCCAAATTTGCAACATATTCAGTCAGCATTGTTACAAGGAAGCACAGCAGATCACTTATTTTTTTTTTAATCTCAATTTTTCCTTAAGAAAATGCTCTAAATAACAGGGTTGGAATGGCTAAGAAGCCATTTAAGTTATTTTTACTTCTGGAATTACGACTCCAGGTATTCCAAGATACCCTTTTATCTCAGAATAACTAGATCCTGAATAGAATGCATACTTAGAGATACTGCTGATCTGTCAGGAAAGAAGGAAGGTCTTCTACGGCCCTTCATTCATTGACAGAGAGAAATGGAGGGACAAGAGACAGACAGAATACAAACTATAGTGCTTTGACAGTCAGGTGGAGTAGGGTGGCCTTGAGGACAAATGACAATAGCTGCACTTATATCAAAATATTGAGCTTAGACCAATACTAAAACAAAGAAGGCATGTAATACAATATATACAAACATTGAAACAATTTCATCAAAGTAGGTTTTAACACCTCTTTGACATCTTATAGCTTACACATGCCAAAAGAACATAGTAATGTAGATGATTTCAATAAAATAAACTTGATCTAATATATAGATCACATATAGAACTCTGCTCCCTCAAACTGGAGAATTACCTTCTCAACATTCACAAAAGTTGATCATAATCTTGTAAAGCAAGCTGCAACACATTTAAAACTTGGTACATAAAGACCACATTCTATGACAAGAGTGCAATTTGGTGAAAGTTAATAACAAAATGATGAAAAATCCTTACACGCTTGAAAGTTTTAAAACACTCTTCTAAACAAATTGTGGGTCAAAGAATAAATTGTATTGCATATTTAATTACTCAGATCAGAATAATAATGAAAATAATACATATCAAAATATGACAGGCAGCTAAATCAGAACTTGGAGAGTAATTTATAGTCTTAAATGTTTATTTTGGAAAAGAAGAAGGCTTAAGTGTAATGAGCTTAAGAAATTAGAAACAGAACAAGAGAATACACTCAAAGAAAGGAAATAGATAATGAAGATGAGCGTAGAAACCAATGAAATGGAAAACAAGGATACACCCAAGAGGATTAAGAAAGCCATAAATTAGGCCAGGCGCAGTGCCTCACACCTGTAATCCCAGCACTTTGGGAGGCCGAGGTGGGCAGATCACGAGGTTAACAGATCGAGACCATCCTGGCCAACATAGTGAAACCCCAAAACCTAAAACAAATAAAAAATAAATAAATAAATAAAAATACAAAAATTAGCTGGGCGTGGTGGCGCGCACCTGTAGTCCCAGCTACTCTGGAGGCTGAGGTAGGAGAATTGCTTGAACCCAGGAGGCGGAGGTTGCAGTGAGCGAAGGTTGCATCACTGCACTCCAGCCTGGCGCCTGGTGACAGAATGAGACTCTATCTCAAAAAAAAAAAAAAAAAAAAGAAAGCCATAAGTTAAATCTGTGAAAAGGTTAATAAAATTGCTTAATACTGGCAATATTGATAAGGAATAGAAAAGAAAATGCATAAATAATATGAAGCATTACATATAACAGTGATTAGAAAGAAAAGCTATCATGAACAACTTTATGCCAATACATTTGAAAACAGAGCTATAAAATTGATAAAATCCTGGAACTTAAAACTGACTCTAGACAAAATTGAAAGCCTAAATTGTTCTATTCTTATACAATAAGTTGAAGAAGTATTTAAAACTCTTCTATAAAGAAAGCAGCATAGCCTACAGTTGTACAGGTGAATTCTACCAAATTTTCAAGGGACAGATCATTCCCATTTTATAGAAGCTCTATTACAAAAAATAAGGAAAAGGAATATTCCCCAAAGTATTGTATGTGGCCAGAACAATCTCAATACCAAAATCAGACAAATACAGTACAAGAAATAAAACTACAGAACAAAACCACTAATGAATATACACACAAAAATTATTAACAAAATATTAACAAACTAAATCTTTCATTAGAAAATAGAATACAAAGGGATTGACTGCAAAGAGGCATGAGGACATTTTTGGGGTGATGGAAATGGTCTATGTGTTGATTGGAATGGTAGTATTATAACTGCATATATTTGTGAAAATTTCCTGAACTGTACACTCTAAAATGTAAATTTAATTTTATGTAAATTATACCTCAGTAAGCCTGACTTTTTTAAAAGAGATTTTTTCTAGAATTCCACACCCATTCGTTAATTCTTAGTAAATTATATGAATAAGGGAAAATATTATCCTAATAAAGACTACCTAGCAAAAATTTACATAAAATATTATTGGTAATGAGGGATGTCAGAAGCATCAGAAAGAAGACAAGGATGTCCATCATTATGGCTTCTATTCAACATTTTACTGTAGATTCTAGCTGCATAATAAGACAACAAAAAGCAAATAGAAGCATAACAATAGAAAAAAATTGAAAATTGATAATTTCAGATAATAGATTTGTTTCCACCGAAAATCCCAAACAATAGAAAGAGAAATAATATAATTTAGCAAGGTGACTGATTTAAAAAATAAAATAAAATATAAATTTATGTATCTATGTGGCAGCCAGAAACAAAAGAATTTTTAGAAAGGAAATAATTTGTAATAGCAATAAAAAATAAGGTACTAAAGAATAAATGTAACAAAAGATGTACAAGAGTTGAAGTTAGAAATTTTAAAAACGAAAAAGGAAGAAAGGAAACTTAAATGGAGAGATTGTTTAGTTTATAAATAGAAGGATCATTATCATAAACATTTTAAGTATCTCCAAGTTGATTGATTCATGCAGCTTCAATTACACTTCCAACTGGTTTGGAACTCAACAGGCTGATTCTAAAATATATATGTAAGAGCAAAGAGACATGAAATAGGAAAAAAACATTGGGATCTTTGCCCCACAAGTTGTTAAGACTTAGAAAGCTATAGAAATAGACAAATAGATTACAAGATAAAAATAGAGAACCTTGAAAAAAGCCTACACATATATGGAACTTTGATAAGTGATACAGATGATGCCACACCTTTGTTGGTGGAATGAAGAACCATTCAACAAATGGTGCTGGGACAACTGATTATTTATATCGAAAAAATATTAAGTCGGCTCCCCAGAATTCTCCATACATAAAATCAATTGTAGATGTATTATAAAATAAAACATAAAAGATGAAGCTTTAACAATGTGAAGTAAAATGTGGAGAATGTCATTCTGACCTTGGGATAAGAAAGAATGTCTTAAGACAAAAACACCCTATAAAAGAAAAGATTAACATTAAAAACTTCTCTCCATTCAAAGACACTGCAAAGGAAAAGAAGATAGAAATCACACTGTAGGAGTGGCAAATGATACAAGCGCTTTGAAAAACAACTTGGTTATTCTTATTAGATGAACATCTGTTTATCCTGTGGTCTATCACTTCTGCATCTAGTTATGGATGCTCTTGCTTTTATGCATTAGGAGGCAAAGGCAAGAACATTCATAGCAGCACTGTTGGTAAGAGCAAATAGCTGGCAACCTACCACCATTCAGTAAAGAGATTTAGACCTATTTAGAGTTGCTCCGCAGAGCCTAACATGGTTCGGTAAGAGGAATCTTCAGGAAAGCAGATTTGCTTCTAGTGAAAAGAAATTTTTAGCATTCAAAACCATCCAAAGGCTGAGTAGACTCCTTCTCACAGAAAGAGTTCCCCTAATTGGAAGTGATCAGGTAGTTCTGGGTGTTGCAGAGAGAACTGTACCACTGGGTGGGAGGTTTTGCTAAATGGACAGCAAGATTTTAACCAGCTGTTAAGTTTCTGGGATTCTACATATAATCTTTACAAAAACTCAGCCATGATACTGAGATGATATTAGAAATACATTATTTGTACATCAGTTGACTCCAGAAATTCACCTGAAGAGCAAAGTTGCTTCTGGGAGCGGGGGGCTTTAAGTAATTAGCACATAACACTGACCAAATCTATCATAGATTGGCAATATAGCGGACTTAAAAATCTGGAAAGAAAGAGGACAAAATGAAGACAATATTACTTTTATTAACAGAATATGATCATAATAACTGTAAAAAAAATTTTATGACAGCAAAAGTCACACTTACCCTATTGTCTTAAAACTTTAACTTAACCCTTTCTTGCATTTTTTTTTTCCTCGGCCCACTGGGGCTTTTTAAACAAATGTAATGGCAATCAGAAATAGTTTGGTCAGAGAAGACTGGGGATATCGGCTTAGGGTCAGCAGCCTGGCTTAGAGTGCGGGTAGACTATTGCTGAGGGATGTGTGGGCACAGTCCTAAAAGCCTAGAAGTGAAAGGGGAGGAGGCTGCAGGAGGAGAGGCACTGGCCGGGTTAAAGCCCAGAACCTTGTAAAGCACCTGCTTTTGGGTGGTAGTTCTTACCTCCTGGGTCCTGCCTTAACCAGATCAAATGGCTACTCTCTCCTCAGGCAGAAACCCACATGCTTTCTGCCCGCTCGCTGCCTCTGGTGGCCTTGCACCCTCTCTGCTGCTCTCCCTCTTGGAGTTCTTCCTGCAGGGAAGCCCAGCCAAGTAAGCCTGCTTTTATTGCAATATGACCAGTCATGCTTCCAGTTCCAGACGTTGCTGGCATCAGTGGAACAAACCTCACGAAAGTCATAAAGCCAAGCACAAACCCCAGATTAACTGTTTTAGATGTTTTCTCTTTCTGAGAACTGGGGCAAGGCCCTCAATATTCTTCTTGCCTCTCTTAGTTCAATCAATGGGCGGAGAAGTAAAAGTCACAATTTTCAACCAGTAGCTAATCCTGATTGTGTAAGAATAGTGTAGGGCCCAGTAGAGTCTAGTGAACGTTACTGAGGGTCCACACACGGTTCTGGAGGAACTGGGTCATTGCCGTTCCACAGAGTGAGATGGTGGTCTAATTTGCCTGGAGGCCGCATAGCATCTAGAAAGGCGACAGATAGGAATTTTGAGGCTTTTTTTTCCCCTTAAAGACATCACCTTAAACATCAGCGTGATACAGACAAATCTCTCTCAGCTAATAGAAGATCAAGTCAGTCCAGGGTTAGGTGGGCCCACAGCCCATGTCAGGAGCATTAGGAAGAGAAAAGAATGATTCCACAGTGGTGCAACACCAGGAATGTACTTTCCCAGGCAGAGTCCGAGTTCTCATGGAGGGCAGCTATCACATGTGCTGCTAAGCTTCTGGTAGGGCCTGAAATCTGGGCACCACAGGTATATCTGCATGTGCCACAAGTCAAGGAAGACAGAGACATATTTTTTTTTCTCCAACCCATAACTCTCTCTTAAGCCTCTAGGCCAATGTATATGTTGCTCCTCTGCCTACAGCTCCATCCCTGTCCTAGGTCCCTTTTCCTGGCTCCTACTTGTCTTTTAAAATGCATCTTGATGTTACTTCTCCAGGAAGCTTTCCTAAACCATCACTTCCAAATCCAAGTTCCCACAGAACCCTGGGCTCCACGACTCTGTTATGTGTTATTTTTGTCTCTCTCCTACCTAGCCTGCAGCCTCCTCTAAAGTCAAGACTGTTTCTTGTTCATTCTCTCCACATAGGAGCTGCTCAACATGCTCTTCGAATAATTGAATAAATTAATGGCATCCTGGGATTAGCTGAGGAGCATCAGCAATAGTAACAGACATATTCTAAAGATAATAGGTCATCAGTAAGGAGCAGCAAGGCTTCTCCTAGGGACCCCAAGACCGACAGTTTTCATCCAGGACAAGGACGAGAAAGAGATTGGAGACCCATGGTGGCTCAGAGACCATCGTGATATTAGAATGAATATGCAGAGTGCTGTAGCAGGTCCAAGGCAACTTCTAGAGCAGTGATGATGAAGAACATGTTTTCAGTTATGATCTGGCCTCCACATAGCACTGGGAGGGGACCCTTGAGAAATCTGAGTGCTACAGTGCCTCAGAGATGTTTTCAGAGCAAGACCATCAGGAGCCCCAGTTAATCTCTGTTCTATTGCCAGATACGGGGTAGCATCCAGCCAGCCATGGGGATAGTCACGGTGGTGGTGGGAGTCGGGGGTGCGGGATTGAAATAAAGAAGAAATGGGCAGAATCTGGCACTATTTTGAGTCTGTCAAGTTGCCACATATGAGGTAAAGCACATAATTCCTGGAAGTGTAAGTAATATATTATGTCTTAATATATGACAGAATAGTAATAGTAGATATTACAACATTATTAATAATATTATTAATCCTTAAATTAAAATGATGCTAACATTACATGGCCAATTATGTGTGCGTGGAGGGGCTGACTACTCATGGCCCAAGTAATTTTATTGTTAATGAAAAGGATTCAGAGTGAATGGAAGCCATGAACTCTCTCCTGGGCTTGAGCAGCAAGGGGCTGCAGGAATCTTGCATTTTACCAGTCAATATGTCTCCGTTTAGAGAAAAGTTACATAGATTTGTATGACAAATTTCTGGTCAGCTTCCAGTGCGCTTTTGTTTCCATTCTTGTATCACCAAGAGCCTCTCGCTGAACTGAATGGTGAGAAAATCAAAGGGCTTTTGTATAGGGAATTGTTGCCCTGCTTCGGCCCGCAGATAAGAGCTCCACCCCTTGCTCTCTCTCCTGATCTGCTCTGTGGGTGCAAGATAGCAATCGTGTCTCCTTTTGTTACCTCTCTGTTGTATGGCCTTCACCAATGTCTTTCAAAGCCTCAAGAAACTTCTGAAGAAAACACCCAGGAACCACTTCCGCATACCAGAACCACGGCAGCCTGGTCTGGGGCGTCGCAGTCAAAAAACCTTTTCTGTAAATACCTGATGAGTGAGTATTTTATGCTTTTTGCAGGCCATGAGGTTTCTAACACACATACTCACCTCTGGCTTGTAGCAGAAAAGCAGCCATAGACACTATGTAAATGAATGGCTGTGACTGTGTTTCAATAAAAGTTTACTGGGCCATAATTTGCTGACCCCTGAGTTAGATCAACAAAAGCCTGTCTTTACTGGAAGGTACTTCCATATTACAGCAGGTTCCAGAGAGTTCTGGGGAACAGTGTTGAGGATGGTTGCCCTGGAAGGCAGTAGGTCAGCAGCAGGTCAGCAGCCATACCCTGACAGCGGCTCTCAAGGCCACTCTGCTGCAGGGAGTGGAGAGGAGGGACGGCTCAGTGTAGTCAGGGGAAGGGGGAAAGGAAAGTTAGAATTCATGGTAAGAAAAGGGACTCTGAATTCCCCGGATCTGAGGAATTGGGACAGGGGAGGGAACTGGGGAGAAGTAGGGGAGGTAGGAGTAGGACAGGTAGGTGGGTGGGACCTCTGCTTTAGCCCGCTCCCTTTCCCTGGGGCAGAGACTCTTAAAAAAACAAAATAAATTTATCTGGGACAGAGATGCCTACTCCCAGCAGCTCCTAGACAAAGCCTCTAGCAGCTGCAACTGGACCAACCCTCAAATGGTCCACGATCTTCTGGATTAAAGACCTGGTCCATTATTTATGTTGTCTCAGTTCTCGTATCACCCCAAAACTCGCCACGACAGACTCACATTCAACTGCACTCAATCAAATAGATGGTGTGCTTAGAGGTATCACAGGGCAGACCCTCTTCCCAGTCCTGCCGTTGCTCTCCACTCTTGTAGAGTTAATCTTTAGAAATACTGAGATCCCAGGCTTGTCATGTTCTCCCGGTAGGGTGGGGGGAAATACTCAGTGTTTGTTTTTCTCTTATGATTCTGCTTCTCTTCCTATGCTGAGAATTCTGCTTTGTTTGCTGCTGATAGCTCCCAAATAATGAAAGGCCAGGTCATGGGATGACTTCAGAAATGGCAACCACCGGATGGCAAAGAAAGTTTTTCCAAGTGTGTTTGTATCATGCAGAGCCTACATCACGCCTGCATAAGGACATCAGGTAGAGGATTACACAGGGCGTGTAGCTCCACGGTCAGGAAGTCTGAGAAAATGCTGCGCCAGAAGGAAGCATATAGGTGGCTGAATGGCTTTCGGGAAGCTTTCTCTTTCCTTTCCTGGTTGCTATGGTCTAAATACTGGTGTCCCCCCAAATTCGTGTTTAAAACCTAATCACCGATGTGATGGTATTAGAAGGTGCGGCTTTGGAGTGTGATTTGATTATGAAAGCACATTCCTGCTAAATGCAGTTAGTGTCCTTAGAGGCCTCAGAGAGCTGCCTTGCCCCTTTCACCATGTAAGGATATAATGAGAAGGAACCAGAAAAATGGGCTGTCATCACACACTGAATCTCCCAGCCCCTTGATCTTGTACTTTCCAGCCACCAGAATGGTGAGAAATAACTTTATGTTGTTTATAAGCTACTCAGTCTAAGGTATTTTGTTATTGTAGCCCAAATGGACTAAGACACTGGTCAGGGTGGCTTTCCCACATAGTGGAGAATGGCAGTTTGTTTAAGAAGGCATGCTCTGGAGTCTGATGACTTGGGCCCTAAATCCCTGCCCTGACACATTCTAGCTGTCAATGATTTTGGGCAAATTACTGAACTCCTCTGATCTGTATCCGCCTCCTCTTTAAAGTGAGCAGACTAACAATATCTAAATTAGAGGACTAATATGAGTATGAAATGGAAATCATCTGTGTGACTTGCTTAGGATACTAAGTTTCTTCTTCTCCTTCCTGTTATCATACAGACATGAATGAAAGGATGCAGAGAAAGTCCCATACAAACCCCAGACCTCCTCCTCTGAGCCTATTCTAGCTGCACGAATTATACCCCTGGAGATTTCTTTAGCATAAATGTAAATTTGTCTGGAGATAGAACAAGGTACATTATCAGCCATTTATATTTCAGGGAGCATACATACATATGCTTCTCTTTCACATGCGTTAACATATTCAGGACTTGGACAGTCCTGAAAAAGGAAGGCTCAGAAGAGACCTTCTCTTTTCTACAAAGGGGAAAAAAACGAGTCACAGAATCTAAGTTATTCTGTGGGAACCTGGACAGACACCAACTGCTATTGCACTAGGTCAGTGTTTTTCAGAGTGTGGGCCAAGGATGCCCTCTGCTCCACATGCATTTATCAAGTCTTGTGTCAGGTTCAAGCCCCAGCCGAGTCCGAGGGGAGTGGGTGGACTGGGGGCAGGGAGCTGGAAGAACACTTGAGAGACAGCAGGCAGAGCTTTATTCAGCAGCTCTTTCACAGTGTAGGTGTTACATTTATACACTCCACAAACAACAGTGGCTGAGAGACAGGTCATGAGCATCTCTATGTTATGTCTACATAGCTGTGATTACATAAGGCATGGGAATGTGCACCTGTGCTCCAATGCTGCTGAGCCATGAAGGATGCTTACCTTGGCCTAAACCTGCTTGGCTACAGCACAGCCATGTTCCTTACACTCCACCCCATAGGCTGAGAGGATTCTCTTAGTGGTGACTCATGCACATAGGGCAGCAACCTGGACCTATAGGCCACAGCAACGATACAGGGAGCAACAACCTGCTACTAATAGTCCTGCTGTGCTACCTCTGATTATGAGAGCCCAACATAGGCCAGAGCTCAAAGACGCCCACTATCTCTGCAGGGGGTCACCAGCAAGGCATTCAATCACCTTAATCTCCCGTGACACCAGTTGTAAAGCTGCCATTATGTTTTCGTGGTTGTCGGGGATGAATGTACAACATTAATGTACATTATGTCCCTACAAGGCACGAATGCCACCTTGGGCAGATGTGACCATGTCTAGGGCCATCCGGAGCACCACTTTCCTGATCTGATTAACTTCATCAGTCAGCAAAAGGAGGGCAACTCAGATGCAATTTAGGGCCCAAGCTGTGTGCTCTGCAAAGGCTGTAACCTGCATTTCTACAGTGGTGACACCTGCCCCAGGGATAGTTATTGCTAAGGGACAGAACCACCAGGGGGCCTGCCACACTCACAAAAAGTGGGAACAGAGCACCTCCCAGTTATGTGGGCAAGCACAGTGGGACAACGTGGGAAGCACAGTGGCAGGCAAGAAGGCCACTCCCAGCTACAACATCCAGTCCAATTGGCTGGCAGATATGGCCATCCTCTGTTCCCACAGACCCATAAATTCCAGGGGACACAAAGTCCATGGGACCTGGGCTTGGCAAGGTGTATGGCATGTGTTATGTCTGCACAGGCCTCAGCGGGCAGCCATCCCACAGTGACTTTACCCCAGTGCTGCACTATACATCATGGCACCTGCAATGGGGGCACCATGTGATTTCCCATTAGCCAGCCTCATCCATCGTGGATGCTATGAGTCAGCCAGGGGGCAGGCTCGCCATGAATTGCAATGTGCTCTATCCAAAGCCCACCATGATGCATCCCACCCATTGTCCATGGGACCCCAAGTCTTTAGCCATATGCAGTTCTGCACAGAAGCTGGATGCATGTGCCAGGGCAAGCTGTCCGCAGCTGCCACTGGAAGGACGTTGCAGATCCAACAGCTGAAGACATTGGTCACCTGGGCATAGGTGTGGGCCCAGTCCACACCTATGGTAGAACACGCCAACCTATGGCTGAAATGACAAAGCAGGCACAGGTACTTACAGGGGTAAATCATGTGCCTCAGGCAAAATGCAGGCCAACTTTTCATCTCTGGATAGCAATGTGGCTGCCAAGGGCTTCTGCCCTGGGTGATGATGCCACACCCTCTTAGCTCCCCATGGTTCTTTTGGGTCTTGTACCCATGCTAAAGTCACAGGGGAGCTCATCATAAGCCACAGAGATAGTATATATGTCCTCAGGAGGAGGGTCCCTTTCCTGCCATTCCCCTACAAATGATCAATCATGGAGGCCACTCATTAAATACCCAAGGAGTCACATGTAAGTCATGCTGCATGCCCTCCCTTAAGGGGACTATAATAGCCAACCATCTGTAACGGGGGGGCTTGGAGGGTCCATGGCCAACACCAGGTTTTCTGTTCCCCTCCCTTCAGGGGCATCAGGGGAGACAACAACAGATTACCATTTGTCCCTATACCCAGTCGGGGGAGGTCATTCTTGGTGTGTATCTGTAAGCTGGATAGGGCAGTGGACCAGTGTAACAGTACCTCCACCAGGACTGGGCTGCCTTGCTGTAGCTGCTCAATCAAGATTTGAAGCACCAGGTCCAACCAGGAACTCCAGCCCCACAAAGATGGGGGAGTAACATGCAAATGTAACCCGTTCTTCAGGAGTCTGTTATATTGCTCAATCGCGCCAGTGGCTTGTGGGTTATAAGAAAGTGGAACTCCCATTGTATGTCCATCTTCTGTGCTCATTGTTGTACTTGCTGTCCAGTACAATGTGTTCCCTATCACTTTCAATGGCCAGAGGAGGGCCATATAAGGCATATAAGTGTTGCAGGGCTTGAATGGTGTGTTGTTGGCCGGCCACCCTGCAAGGGGAGGTGAACAAGCCAGTGACTGTGCCTGCAGCCATCGGTGCATATGTGTAGCCCTGCAATTTTGGCAGTGGCTCGATGTAACCTATTTGCCATCTGGTCAAAGGCATCTGCCCTACTGTCACTTGTGTTACACTGGGCAGTGTCTCTATCTAGAGTATGAGCAAACGTGCATGCTGGGCACTTCTGGCAGGCCTTCAAAAGGTCCTGTGAGGGCAAAGGCAGATGCCAGCACCTATTCACCTGTTCCATCAGTTTACACCTGTCCGTTCTCTGTGTAGCCACAAAGCTACCTGTCATGTAGGTGCCAACCCTAACCATTGGACCTTGGCCAAGGCATCTGCCTCATCATTACCAGGGGTGGCCAAAGGCATATGGCCTGGCACATGATATATAGTTACATCTTTCTGATGACCTATTTTCCAGAGGTCTGGCCACAGAGTTGGGCCCCAAATGGGCTGATGGCCTACAAGCCAATTCCGTAACTTCCAGGTAGTCAATCACAAGGTTAAACCTCGACAGACTGCCCAGCTATTGGTGCAGAGTACCATAGGTGACTCCTTTCTGGTAATCACCATCCATCCTGCTCTGAGTTCAGCCCATTGGCTGCTTTGCCACAGCCAGTATCAAACTATATGGTGTTTGCCACAACAGTCCGGGCAGCAGTAGCACCCTGGCTGGACCCATCTGTATACCATGCCCCATTAGGAATGGGAGGATGCCCTTTCTTAAACAGTGGTGGCTCAGGGTCTAGGAGTGCCACAGGCCCCATGGCCTTATCTTGCATTAGGACTATTGGGTCCCAAGACTTCTTGTAACTCTGCTGCTAGGGGACTTGTACTCAGCATACTGGCTGTTCCAAGTAGTCACTCCACTTCACTAAAGTGGATGTCTGTGCTGTCTTAGTCCAGGAGGTTGTTACTCATGCATGTCACTATTGGGTAAGTTATCTGCATGATGACTGTAGCCCATCCTGTCATGCTCTCACAGGCTTGAAGGGCAGCATATGCAGCAAATTTCTTCTCTCTTAACGAATACCGGAGCTCAGATCCCTTCCACAGCTGGGACCAAAAACCTCCTGGCATTCAAAAGCACTCTGTGTGCTGCCATAGCTCCAGCCCAAACCATCTGTGGTTACATGGTACATCAAGTTCAAATGGGCACCCCGATCAATTACTCGTAAGGGCTGTGTTTGCTGAATGGCCTACTTGGCGGCCAGAAAGCCTGTTTCGGTCTCATTATCCCAATCCCAGGTAGCCCCTTTTCTTCATTAACGGGCACAATAGTTTTATCATTTGAGTCAAATGGGGCACAAATGGCGGCCAGTACTCCAAGGGGCCCACAGAATTCTGCAGCTACTTCACCGTGGTGGGTCAGGGGTATGCGTGGATTTGATCAATGATGGCCTCTGGGATGGCCTTTGTTTTACTTGACCAAACAACTCCCAAGAATTTTGCAGACAGTCCGGGCCCTTGGACTTGTTGACAGCCCAACCACATGCTGCCAAATGTTGCCACAAGAGGGGCACCGCTGCTTCTAAATCCGCAAGAGAATCAGAGGTTAACATAATACCATCAGTGGAATGAAACAGGAGGACCCCCTTTGGACATTTCCAAACAGCTAAATCCATGGCACCAAGACCGTGACAAATGGTGGGGCTATGCACCACTGCACCTGTGGTGGCGTGGTAAAAGTCCACTGTCGTCCTTCCCTTGTGAAGGCAAACTGTTCCTGGCTCTCTGGAGCAATATTAGTGAAGAAGAGTGCATTAGCTGAGTCTACCACAAAGTGGTACTGTCCTAGTTCCATTGTCAAGCGGTCCATCAAATCTGTGATGGAAGGTACAGCTGCATGCAGAGGGGGTGTCACCTTATTCAGGTCCTGATCATCCACTGTCATCCACCAAGTTCAACAGGCTTTCTGACTGGCCATACTGGGGAATTGTAGGGGCTATCAATGCTACACATTATTTACACCTCCTCTAACTTCTCAGTGGTCTCAGTTATCTCTGCATGCCCCCCTGGCAAATGGTATTGATGAGTGGAGGTAACTTACTAGGGTTGTGGCAGAGCTTGGGACTGGTGATGTGTATGTCCATGCAGTACCAGCTTTACTATACAAACTGGGAGTCTGAATTCTCTGGCTGTGGTGTGTAAATCCAGATCATGCAGAATGTCCACCCTCAGAAAATATTCATGTATAGGAGAGACACACACAGTGTATAGGTGGGGATCCAAGTGGCCAATGCCAAGATGCAGAGACAGATTTCACCTTCACTGATTGGCCCCTGTAACCATCAATGAAGGCAGTTTTGTCTAGAAACTTATCCAAGTCCCCATAAAATATACCACAGTCTCACCAGTATCTACCAGCACCAAGACCTCCTGTACATTAGTAGGGGAGCAATGGATTGCCAGCTCCACATGTAGTCTCTGGCCATCCGGCCCCAACACACAAAGCTGGGCATCTCGGCCAGTTTCCTAACCAAACAAGAAAGGTTCCATATCTTTGCCTGTCTGCAAATAGTCCTTGAGCTGCAGTGTCTGGGTGGGCATAGGTTGAACAACAGTGTTTTGTGCCTTCTTAGGCATTTTCCAGAATTATTGCTCTGGGTACAATTGCCTCCATAGAACCAACAGCATTTCACTGGGTTGCCTGTCAATTTTATCTTGAGCAACCCTGGCTAAAAGTAAATCAAACCACATTTGCTTGTGGGTCACCTGCTGGGGCCCCTTGTTATCTCCTGGGGTAGTTACCTGTGGAGGGGGCACCTTCCCCTTCTTTATGGCACAGACTCCCTGGTCCCACTGATGTTCTTCTGCCTCCACAAGCGCTACCAGAGCAGTAGTCACTCATGTATGTGGTGCCCCACATATGGGGTGAGGACAGCAGCGAGAGAGCCAAAAGAGTTTGGGGGTGCTGAACCCAGCACAAGATCCCTCATGTGAGAGGTAAAGCGTTCATTATCTGGCCCCCAGGTATTCAGATCAAACACAGCCTGCTGCATACCCATCCCCTAGAGTAGCTGCACCAAATTAGTATATGATTGCCATTTACTCACAGTTTCTGGTATTTCTCTGGCATCATTCCAAACAGTCTGCATGGCTGCCATTAGCCACTCAATTAAAGTGTGGTCATCTTGTCCCTGTGCTAACCATTGGCACAGTTGCAGCCACTGATGAAGGGAGGAGTGAGTTGTGATAGAAGCCAGCTTCTCTATCTTGGAGGCAGAGCAGGGAATGTTGTCAGTTCCTTTGTTCCAAAGATGGGGTAACCAGGCAGGGAGGGCTATCGGCACTCTTTACCTAACTCCTGCAGCTCAGTGAGGGTATAAGGACTATAAGACATGTGTTCCACCACTGTGGGGGTTCCCTGAGCTCTCTCCTGGGGTCCCACTGGCTGCTCATGTTCTACCTTCTGATGGATCATAGGGTGAGCCAGCAGAAGAAGAGCCTCCTCCTCGGCATCAGACCAAATAAGAGTGTCCAGCTGGAAGGATGGGCTCAAGGTCACACTAACAGCCGTTGCTAACTCCTGTTCCAGGCTGTTTATCTGGGTCTCTAAGCACCCTGCTTGAGTCTGGAGGTCCTTCATCCCCAGGCAGTAGTCCAGTCTGTATAGTTGGGCCCCCAGGTACTCATCTTGTGCCTGAAGGTACCTTACTTGCACTGTGTCCTGCAAGGACTGAGTATATACTTCATGCAGTGCAGTCAGAAGCACCCATTAACTCTGCTGGCAAAGGTGCATTCCTTTTTGGTGCTGTGTGCTTCCAGCTACTCTAGTGCCTTCTCCACACTCGTGTGAGACCTGTCCACTGCCTCCCATGTTTCCACTGCTGTGGCCACATAGCTGACCCAAAAGCCTCAAGAGATGAAGACCCACTCACCTCATCCTGCCAACTATGCCAATTGTCAGGTTCAAGTCCCAGCTGAGGTCTGAGGGGAATGAGTAGATGGGGTCAGAGAGCTGGAAGAACACTTGAGAGACAGCAGGTAGATGAAACATGGCTTTATTCAGCAGGTCTTTCACAGTGTCAGTGTTACATTGACATATCTTACAAACAATAATGGCTGAGAGCCAGGTCATGAGCTTCTCTATGCTATGTCTAGATAGCTGTGATTATATAAGGCATGAGAATGTGCCCCTGCGCTCCAATCCTGCTGAGTCATGCAGGATGTTTACCTTGGCCTACGCCTGCTTGGCTACAGCACAGCCATGTTTCTTACAGCTTGCTAAAAATACACATTCCTAGGTCACACCTATCTGAGACCTGCTGAATTCGACTCACTCAAGGTGGGGCTTGGTAATATGTATTCTTAGCATCCTCTTCATGTAGTTTAGATATATGTAACAGTTTTAAAAATCATTGCTCTTGGGTGAAGACCAGTGGCTCTCAATCCCTATTAAATATTTCAATTACCTGTGGAGAATTTACTTAACAAAAACACATTCAAGAATGCCTGTGTCCCATGTCCCAGAATTCTGATACAGTAGGTTCAGAGTGAAAAACCCTGGCATTCTCAGTGATTCTGATTCCCAAAGTTGAAAGTTACTGATCTAAATCAGTGGCTTAACACTTTGCTGCATGTTAAAATGACCTGTACTGGCTGCACCATAAACCAATGAAATCAGAACCCATCCATTGGTATTTTTAAAATGTCTCCCAGGAGTTCCTAAATAGTGTAATCATGATTGAGAACAAGTGGTCTAGATCAGGGGTCAGCAAACCTTTCCTTAAAGGTTCAGAAAATAAACATTTTTGACTTTGTGGGCTATGTGGTCTCTGTCACAACTACTCAATACTGCCATTATAGCATAGATGCAATCATAGACCATACATAAATAAGTGGCTGTGACTGTGTTTTAATAACATTTTATTTGTAAAATTAAGTGGTAGACCACACTTGGCCTATGTTTGCCATTTGTAGATCAGTGTTTCTCAAATTATTTATGGCATAGGTTTTTTTTTTACTTTTATTTTAAAGAATTTCCAATCTGTGGCAGACTGACTATTTTGTAAAATACAATAAAAATAAATTACTAGAAAACTGAAGTGAAAAAGACAAAATATGAGCCCACTGATTATGCAGTTGGATGTTATAGCAATGTCAAATTGCTATGATAGTTTCTAAATACTTACACTCAATTTCTTTACTTATCTTGCATGAACTGACAAGAACCACCTCAGACTAGACTCATTCAAAAACTACACTTTGAGTAGCATGGGTATATTCAAATCAATCATCTTTCAGTTTTATAAATGTGAACACAGTCAGGTAGAAGTAGGTGGTATAAACTACACAGAGAAATTACTTTTGAATCCAACTTTGAAAAAGAAGATGAACCTCAACTAGTGAAGAAGCAATGACAAGCCATCGTAGACTAATACCACTTAAAAAGCACTCAGTAAAGTGAGCTGAATTGAATCAGGCAGTGAAAAGCAAGCTTTATTTGTTAAGAAGATAGAAGTATGTTTGCCACTGTAAATAGAGGATTGCTGATGAACTCCCAAGAGAAAGCATGTTGAAGGGCTTTGAAATCAGAAAGGATTTGAAGTCAGCTACTGGCATTGCCACTTAGTAGCTGAGTTTGTGGTAACTATTGACCATTCCAAGCCTTGGTAACCTCATTTATAAAGTCAAGAATATTGTTAACTTCCCAGGATTGCTGAGGAAATTTGAGTTTCACAGTCAAAGTGCTCAGTATCTGATGCTCCAGACAGACAGTGATTATTGTTGGAGAGCCACAGTTGCAGTGGAGAGAATGCCAGCCAGCTTCAGAGCCAGGCAGAGTCAGGTACGAATTCTGGCTCTACCATTTGTGTGACATTAGGCCATTTAACCTCAGTGAATCTCAGTTTCTTCATCTGTAAAACAGAGACATTCATACCTACCTTTCAAGTTAAAATAAGAATTTGAGATTATCAAAATATGTAAAGTACCTGGCACAAAAGAAGTGTCAAGAAATGGTAGTTATCATTTTCTCATATCATTTTTTGTATTGATACATAATCCATATACCATAAAATTCATCCTTTAAAATGTATAATTTAATAGTTTTTAGTATATTCACAAAGTTGTTTAACCACTCTACTATCTAATTTTAAAATAGCTATTGATTTTAACCTATTTAAATTCAAGAACCCTAGGTTGGCCTCTGTCCCTCCATACCCCAAAACCTTCACTGAAGCTTGACAGGGGAGAAACGATACCATACAACACTTAGCAATATTCATACACAGTCCCTTTCTGAAGTCTCACATCTTACAGCAGCTGCTCAAACCTTTTCTCTTTCTTACCCCAGAATTCCACTTGAGTGGAGTTCTGAACTCCAACTTGAGTGGCTGTCCTCATCCTTCTCTCTTCTCTTGGAGCTTTTGTAACTCTAGCTTCCCCATCATTCCAGGTCTTTTCTCACACTGAGTAATGTATCCCATTCCCTCAGTTTCTTTTGTTCGCCACAGCCAGGCATGACTTCTCTGTGCTCTGAGGTCTGTGCTCCATTCTCATAATGAGAAGCTCTTGCAGAGGGCACTCTGGCCAGGAGCTACACTCTAACTCCCCTGTGTCTGGGTGGAGCCACATGGACTAAGTAGACCAGTCCCCATCACAGGGAGGTAAGCAGAAATGATGAGTGTCACTTCCATATAAAAGTTTCAAATGGTGTTGGGAAAACTGGCTAGCAATGTGCAGAAAGCAGAAACTGGACCCCTTCCTGTCACCTTACACTAAAATTAACTCCAGATGGATTAAAGACTTAAACATAAAACCTAACAACATAAAAACACTAGAAGAAAACATAGGCAAAACCATTCAGGACATAGGCATAGGCAAGGATTTCATGACTAAAACACCAAAAGCAATGGCAACAAAAGCCAAAATAGACAAATGGGATCTAAATAAAATTCGGAGCTTCTGCACAGCAAAAGAAACCATCATTAGAGTGAACCAGCAATCAACAGAATGGGAAAAAAATTTTGTGGTCTACCCATCTGACAAAGGGCTAATATCCAGAATCTACAAAGAACTAAAACAGATATACAAGAAAAAAAAAAGCCCATTCAAAAGTGGGCGAAGGATATGAACAGACACTTTTCAAAAGAAGACATATATGAGGCCAAAAAAACATATGAAAAAATGCTCATCATTACTGGTCATTAGAGAAATGCAAATCAAAACCATATTGAGATACCATCTCATGCCAGTTAGAATGGCGATCATTAAAAAATCTGGAGACAACAGATGCTGGAGAGGATGTGGAGAAATAGGAACACTCTGACACAGTTGGTGGGAGTGTAAATTAGTTCAACCATTGTGGAAGACAGTGTGGCAATTTCTCAAAGATCTAGAAATAGAAATTCCATTTGACCCAGCAATCCCATTACTGGGTATATAACCAAAGAACTATAAATCGTTCTACTATAAAGACACATGCACATGTATGTTTATTGCAGCCCTGTGTACAATAGCAAAGACCTGGAACCAACCCAAATGCCCATCAATGATAGACTGGACAAAGAAAATGTGGTACATATACACCATGGAATACTATGCAGCCATAAAAAACGATGAGTTCGTGTCCTTTGTAGGGACTTGGATGAATCTGGAAACCATCATTCTCAGCAAACTGACACAAGAAGAGAAAACCAGACACCGCAGGTTCTCACTCATAGGTGGGCGTTGAACAATGAGAACACGTGGACTCAGGGAGAGGAGCATCACACACTGGGGGCAGTTGGAGGGGGCTAGGTGAGGGACAGTGGGGGTGGGAAGGGTGGGGAGGAATAACATGGTGAGAAATGCAGGATATAGTATGAACCTATGCAACAACCCTACATGACCTGCACATGTACCCCAGAACCTAAAGTAAAATAAATGTTAAAAAAAGTGATTAAGAAGTGGGTATGTCTCCGCTACCTTCTCTCTTCTTGTCTTCCAGCTAAAAGGCAAAGGACTCTGAGACTCAAGAAAACAGCTAAGCCCCCAAGCAAGAGGAGGTTGAGCATATGGTCCACAAATTATCACACAAGAGACCACCCATTGAGTACCTGACTGGGATTAACAGGAGCAAGAAACATATCTACTCTGTTTATGCCACTGAGAGTTGGAAGATTGTTATAGAAGCTAGTTTTACCTTAACTGAGAGCAACAACTTGTGTTGATATCAGTGTCAAAGCCAGTGGTAGCATTCCTCTGGCATTGTTCCAGGGAGGCCAGGGGTATTTGGTGGGACCTAAGTGCCAGAGGCCTTTGGATGCTATGGGGACTGTGGTTAAGAAAGACGAAGTCTTTGGCAGTGGCTGCTCTGTCTCCCAACAGGACTAGGGTGGAGCCGACCGGCAAAGTATAACAGCACAGTGAGAAGCAGATGCCAGAGTTTGGTTGGCTGCTCCAAGGCACCAGAGAGTAGGCTCGGGCTGACCCCAAACAGAGACAACACCTCTCTCTCTGAAGTTGGCTGAACAGTCCCAGCAGAATCCCTTCTTGGAGACAGGCACTCAGGCTAAATTTCAGTAATTAGATTTGGCTCTGTTCTCTTTCTGCTTCTTTTGCCCTCAGTTCAGTGGCCTTGGTCCAGCAGGGCAGGTAAAACATTTGTCAGACCTTCCCAGAGCTGCTCTGTCAAAGAAAACCCCATGGTAGCACATGAGAGAAGGCCAGCACACCTTCCTCTAGTGTTACAGAATGAATCTGTTTTATGCATGTAAGGTACAAGGGGAGTTCTCCTGCCACTAAGTGGGAACCTGGTGGAGGGGCTAGGTATTCAGGCCGCTACTGCCTCTCCGTTTTCTCCTCAAAGAGGGAATCAAGGGGACCATGTTTCCCACATCCCAGTGGGAAGACAAAACCAGTTTGAAATCCACCTAAGATCTAATCCTGGGGCAGCTTTGGGGCCAGGTAGCTCAAGAGTTTGGGTCAAAGCTCACAACCACACAGGGAAAACCTAGTGTTTCTTCCCTACAAAAAGATGAGAGACAGAATGGGAAGATGGGGTAGAGGAACAAAATCCCAGCTCCATCCAGTCTTCCCACATGGTCTTGCGAGCAGGCTTGAAGTACCTGGCCTGTTGCCCTGGCAGGTTCCAAACCTTTTCTGAGATGGAGTCTCTCTCCGTCACCCAGGCTGGAGTGCAGTAGCATGATCTTGGCTCACTGTCACCCAGGCTGGAGTGCAGTAGCATGATCTCGGCTCACTGGCAGGCTCTGTGGGAAGTAGCCTTTGTCCCCTGCAACCTTAGGGCAGTTATTTTTCCCATGTCAACTGACCCTCTGAGTATGTTTTCAGCATTTCCCTTAGTCTGTCCCCAGGACCAGAGATTGCAGAGCATGCTACCTAAGTGCTTGTGCCACAAGGACTCAGCTATTCCCACAGGGGGCCAGCATAAGCCTCACTGAACAGATATCTGACATCAAACTCCTTTTCATCCTGGTTAGATCTGGACAAATGGAGTTTTCAGGTGCCCAGTGGCAAAACAGTGGTCTCCTCATGGCTAGTCCTTTCTGTGTGAGATATTTCCTTTAGGGAATTCATTAAATGATGATGCCGGGAAAGGAAATTGCCTGAGGTCATCATGATCCAGGAATCGGCCCTCAGGTTTGCTGAGTTGGGAACTGAATTCCATAAGTTCCTCAGATATAAGCAGGCTATGGTGAGCTGATTCTCTCAATAAGAGCCTGATTGACAAATGGATGCAAACCAATCAATGAGGGTATCAGGTAGGATCATAAGTGCCCAACCTTTTCTGAGAGTGCTCCTGAGGATAAATAATCTTACTTGGGATGCTGAAATATAAAAAAAGATATTCTTAATGTAGACAAAAGCAAAGCAAAATTTCAAGGGTGTTCTTGTTTTTAAGGCTATTTCATCATTCTAGAGTAACAGGATTCACTGCCCTTCTGCACTCTGGAGACGTTTCTGAATCAAAAGTACTGGTTCTCAGAATTTGAGGGTTCTCATGCTGGCACAGTGCTTGAGGACACCCGCCAGTTTACTGAGTATTCATGCAGACCATCTGTGATGCCAGCAGGCCTCCAGTATAATAGAGCACAACTGGGTACATGACAACTTCTTTTATAAGCCAGTGCTTTCTAATTTTTTGTAAATAATGCACTCATGCAACAATATTTGAATGAATTGACAGAAGGACTCTAGCCATCCCAGGTCCTGTTCTGCCACCCTGAGAGCTACAGGAAGATCCCCACACATCTGTGACTCATTGTTGTTCATCAGTTGGCCCTGACACATCTGTTGGAAAGCTCTGGCACACACCATGGTCCTCTTTACTAGACTTTGGAGCATTCAGCAGAGATGATAAATAGTCTAGTCTTATCAGCAACACATCTTCTCTTAGGATCTGATTCTTTTGATATTGTGTCTTGGGGTTTTCTGTCTCTACTTTCAGCAGGTGAATTTTTCTGACCCTGCCCCCACCACCCCAAATCTGGAATGCCTTCTGTGGGGGATGCTTTCATATTCTGTTCAGATCCCCACTTCAGGACTAAGGCGCCAGCCTGCAGAGGCTGATGGCTCACAGCTGTGTCCCTTCCTAGGCAATGATCTTGGCAGAGAGCTGTCTGGCTCCAGACTAAGACCCCTCCCAGGGTTGGCTCAATAGCCAATGACTGCCTGATGCAGAGATACAAAGGTTGGGCCCCTTGGCTTTAGTAGGAGACAATTCTGAAGGCTTGTCTCAGCTCCAGCGCTCCCTATAACATTGGTAAGGCCTCAGTTACAACATATGCAAGGTCAATTTCTTCTCACCAATCCCTGTAAGTGCATCTCTGGAAGCATACCCAATAAACCTTCTGCATGCGAGTCTGTCACCAAGTCTGCTTTCAGGGAACCCAACTTAAGCCACACTTTCAGGTCTCTTGAGCATTTAAATGCCCAGATTTATGTAAACACATGGTGTAAATTGTTAAAAGTTAATGGGCAAGTGAATGGCTAAAACTTCTGGAAAAAATATAATTAAAAAAAAATCTGTTTTCCTTTGGGAAGAGAGGGAGAACCCAGAGAGACCAAAAGGTTACCTGTCCTCTGTGTCTTTTAGGACAAGTCACCTTCTCTCTCTGGGCCTTATTTTCTTCACCCATCATGTGATCAGGGGCATATCTAACTCCTCTACTCAGACTTTCTGTGGCTTCACATTCCTCTGTTTCTCTAACACAGTGGTTCTCAAACTTAAGTGCATATCAAAACCTCTTTGGAGGCATTTAAAAACAGATTCTGGGTCCCGCCTTCAAGTTTATCATTCAGTAGGTCAGGAATGCGGCCCTAGAATTTATATCTCTAACAGGTGCCAGGAGATGGCAGTGCTGTTGGTCTGGGTTCCACAATTTGAAAACCATAGTTCCGGTGGTATCTAACAGCTGTTTGTTCTTTTTGATGGAAGAAGGACAATTTCACAACTTAACAATAGCAGAGGTATTATTACTCAGGGACTTCAAAGAGTTAATTCACCTTCTTTATTTGCTTAGTGAAAAACTCACTGTTAAGAAAAGTGTTCCCAGCCCGGCTGAAATCTAACTATCTAAAGCTAAGTCTTATGTGCAAATGAGGTCACTTTTTCTAGAGAAGGTGGCAAAGATTATAAACCACATAGATTTTGATCAACGGCAAGCTCTTTAAAGTAGAAGAAAGGAGGGAGGGGAAAAAAGTTTATTTTGGAGAGTGTCCTTCTTGCCACCTGAACATGATCTGAATGCAGACAGGGTCTGGTATGAGCCTCACTTGTGCGAAAGAGCGCAGCCTCCATCCCTAGGGACTCTGGGGGCTGTGCTATTGCCTTTAAAGCATGCTCATTGCCAGCAAGTCATCCACATAGGGCTGCACTGCTGCAAGCACTTTCCCTTCTCTGGCCCCAGGCCTCACCACCCAGTGTGTTTTTACTGGACATTACTGCAGTCTGGGAGCCCAGGCGTCAGGGCACTTCCTTCTTAGGAGTGTAGTGTCTGGGATGCTGAGCCCAGGCCTGCCAGTTCCCATGCTCGCCTCCAGGCCATGACGTAGCCCTGCTGGCTGAAGGCAGGCTTTGCCTGTTCTCACCGAGTGTGTGGTTGGATAATGCCCTGGACTGTCCTCTGAAAGCACTTGGACACAGCAGGGGATCAGGAAAATCTTTAACTAATTCTTACCCTTTGTACCAAAGGCAGTTTACCCGTCTTTAAAGCATCAGAGGATTTCAGGAGTCAGAGGGATCCTGAGAGACCATCCAGTCCAGCTTTTTCTCTTTAATAATCATGAAGCCCTGTTCTTCATAATGATGCTAACATTTCAAGTGTATGAAGTTTACAAAGTGCTTTCATATGTATCACGTTTTCCTTACATGGTCCATTGAATCTGTCAGAAAGCCCTGTCGACTTTTCCTAAAAAATATGCTCTAAAGACCTGTCCATTTCTCTTCATCTTTTCTGTAATACCCTAGCCACCATCATTTCTTGCCTGGACAGTAGTGGCCTCCAGACATGTTTCTTCTCTTGTTCCCTGGCTCCCTGACTGTCTTAGTCCACTCAGGCTACTGTAACAAAATACCATATTCTAGGTGGCTTATAAATAGCAGAAATTTGTTTCTTACAGTTCTGAAGACTGGGAAGTCCAAGATCAAGGTGCCAGTAGAAACAGTGCCCCATTCCTGGTTCACAGAGAGGATCTTCTCTCTGTGTCCTCACCTGGTAAAAGAACAAGGCAAGCTGAACATGGCAGTTCACACTTGGAATCCCAGCACTTTGGGATGCTGAGGTGGGAGGATCGCTTGAACCCAGAAGGTCCAGGCCAGCATGGGTAATATGATGACACCTCATCTCTATTAAAAAAAAAAAGAAATAAAAAATAAAGAGAGCAAGGCAGTCCTGTGGAGCGTCTTTTATAAGGGCACTAATCCCATTCATTAGGGTTCCTGACCTAATCACCTCCCAAAGGCTCTCCATCCTAACTAATATCATCACATTGGGCATTAGAATTTTCATGTGAACTTTGGGGGGACACAGACATTCAGACCATCACACTGTCCCACCATCCCTTTTCCACATAGCAACCGGAAGGATGTTTTTGAAATATAAATCAGTGGTAGCTGCACAACATGATGAATGCACTAAATGTCACCGAAAATGTTTATTTCAAAACAGTTAATTTTATGTTATGAAAATTTCACTTCAATTTAAGATATCTATGTCTGATATGGTTATTTGTCCTGCCTATAGCCCAAATTACATGTTGAAATGTAATCCCCAATGTTGGAAGTGGGGCCTGGTGGGAAGTAATCGGATCATGGGGGCAGATCCCTCATGCCTTGGTGCTGTCCTCACAATAGTGAGTACTTGTGAGATTTGATTGTTTAAAACTGTGCGTCACCTCCCTGCCCCTTGCTCCTACTTTTGCCATGTAACGTACAGGTTCTCAATTTGCCTTGTGCCATCAGTCACTGTTCCTGGAAGTCTCTCCAAAAGCTGAGCAGAAACTGGCACCATGCTGCCTATAAAGCAAAACTATAAGCCAATGAATCTTTTCTTTATACATTACCCAGTCTCTGGTTTGAGTGGTTGTTTTAACTTAGAGTTCATTTTGACTTGCACCAGTCTCAGATATTTCTTTTTTTTCTTTTTGAGATGGAGTCTCTCTCTGTCGCCCAGGCTGGAGTGCAGTGGCATGATCTCGCTCACTGCAGCCTCTACCTCCCAGGTTCAAGTGATTCTCCTGTCTCAGCCTCCCGAGTAACTGGGATTATGGGCATGTGCCAACATGCCCAGCTAATTTTTGTATTTTTAGTAGAGATGGGGTTTCACCACATTGGCTAGGCTGGTCTTGAACTCCTGACCTCAGGTGATGTACCTGCCTTGGCCTTCCAAAGTTCTGGGATTTCAGGTATAAGCCAGCATGCCTGGCCACAGATATTTCTTTATAGCAATGTAAGAACAGCCTAACACAGAAAATTTGTACCAGGAGTGGGGTCTTGCTATAAAGATAACTGAAAACGCGGAAGCACCTTTGGAACTGGGTAATGGGCAGAGGCTGGAAGAGTGTTAAGACTCAAAAGAAGACAGGAAGATGAGGGAAAGTTTGGAACATTTTTGAGACTCGTTAAATGGCTGTGGCCAAATTGCTGATAGTGATATGGATAATGAAGTCTACGCTGACAAGGTCTCAGACGAAAATGAGGAACTTGTTGAGAACTGGAGCAAAGGTCACCTTTGTTATAGCTGAGCAAAGAACTCAGCTGTACTGTGTTCATGCCCTGGGGATCTGTGGAAATTTGAACTTAAGAGTAATGATTTAGGGCATCTGGTGGAAGAAATCTCTAAGCAGCAAAGCATTCAAGATGTGGTGTGGCTGCTTTTAACACCCTAACTCAGATGAAGGAGCAAAGAAATGACCTTAAGTTGGAACTAATATTTAAAAGAGAAACAGAGCATAACAATGTGTAAAATTTGCAGCCTAGCCACACAGCAAAGAAAGAAAAGGCTTTTATAGGGAAAGAATCCAAGCAGGTTGTGGACTGACTACTTGTTAGAGAGATTTTTATGATTAAAAATGTGTCAGGGACTGATAGCCAAGACAATGGGAAGAAGGCCTTGAAGACATTTCTGAGATCTTTGAGGCAGCCCCATCCATCACAGATCCCGAGGCCTAGGAGGAAAAAAATCTCTAGGAACCCACTGCCCTGTGCAGCCTCAGGAAACTGCTCCCCACATCTTGCTCACTCTAGCTTCAGCCATGCCTCAAAGGGGCGCAAGCACGGCCTCGGCCTCTGCTGTGGAGGGCATAAGCCATAAGCCTTGGTGGCTTCTATGTGATGTTAAGCCTGTAGGTACTCAGAATGCAAGAGTAAAGGCTTGGCAGCCTTCACCTAGATTTCAGAGAATATATGAGTAAGACTGGTTATCCAAGTGGAAGCCTGCTGTATGGGTGGAGCCCTCACAGAGAACCTCAACTAGGGCAATGTGGAAGGGAAATTCAGGGTTGGAGACCCCACACAATGTCCCCACTGGGGAATTGCCTAATGGCACTGTGGGAAGAGGGCCACTGTTCTCCAGACTCCAGAATTATAAATTTACCAGCGGCTTGCACCTTGTACCTGGAGAAGCTGCAGGTGCTCAACTCCAACCCATGGAGGCTGTGTCTAAGGGAAACAGAGGGATGGAGCTGCCCAAGGCCTTAGAAGACCATTCCTCACACTAGTGTCCTAGACATGGGACATGGAGTCAATGGAGATTATTTTGGAGCTTTAAGATTTATCCACTGCCCTGTTGGGGTAGTTGCACAACATGATGAATGCACTAAATGTCACTGAAAATGTTTACTTCAAAACGGTTAATTTTATGTTATGTAAATTTCATTTCAACTTAAGATATCTATGTTGGATATGGTTTAGTTATTTGGATGTAGTGTGCAGCCCTTTCTTTAACCAATTTATTTTATTTGGAATGGGAATGTTTACCCAAGGCCTATACCCCATTGTATCTTGGAAGTAAATAATTTGTTTTGATTTTACAGGCTTATAGGTGAAAGAAACTCATCTCCAGATGGGACTTTGGATTTGGACTTGGTACTTAGGATTTTTGAGCTGATGTTGAAATGAGTTAAGACTTTAGGGGACCATTGGGAAGGCATGATTTTATGGCTCAATGTGAGGAGGACATAAGATTTGGGGACCAGGCGTGGAATGATATAATTTAGATATTCTTTCCAGCTAAATCTCATGTTAAAATGCAATCCTTGGTACTGGAGGTGGGGCCAGGTGGAAGGCGACTGGATCATGGTGGGGCACATCCCTCATGGCTTGGTGCTGTCCTCATAACAGTGATTGAGTACTCACAAGATCTAGTTGTTTGAAAGTTTCTGGTACCTCCCTCTTCCTCTTGTTTTCACCTCGTGACATACAAGCTCCTGCTTGGTCCCAGAAGCTGAGCAGATGCTGGCCCCATGCTTGTTCAGCCTGCAGAATCATGAGCCAATTAAACTTCTTTTTGTTACAAATTACCCAGTCTCAGATATTTCTTTACAATAATGCAGGAACAGCTTAACACAGTATCTGCCTATCTGAGAGAGAGAAAAGGAGAGAAAAGAGCATGATACCAAATCCTTCAATGGTTTCCCATTGCACTTGGAATACAATGTAAATTCTTTGCCAAGAGAATGCTAGGCCTATCTGATGTAGCCCTTGTGACATTACCTCCCTCATGTCCTATCACGCTTTCTCTCACCTACTCCGTTCCCAGGCACATTGTCTTCCTCTAAGTTTAAGCACACTGAGCTTGTTCCTAAAAACCGTTATAATTCCCTGTCTTTAATATGCTTCATCCAGGCCCACCCAATCCAAAGAAGGTCCCCCCACTCACTATCAGTACTTCATCTTATTTTATTCATATCACAACCTGATATTTCCTTATTTGCTTATTTATTGTTTGACTCCCTCTCCACAAAAATTCCCTGAGAGACCCTGTCTGTCTCTTTCAGTGCATCCCCAGGGTCTAGAACAGTGCCTAGCTCATAGTAAGTGTATTCATCAAGGTTCTCCAAAGAAACAGAACCAATGGGAGTGTAGCCTCCATATAGGAGTATAGCCTCCAAACAGATCCAACAGGCGTGTAGCCTCCACTGTGTAACTGTGTATGTATGTACATATATACATATATATGCATATTGTCATCCCTCAGTATCCATAGGGGTTTGGTTCTAGAACTTCCCTCAGAAATGAAAATCTGCAGCTATTCAAGTCCCTCATATAAAATGGCATAGTATTTGCATATAATGTATACTTATTCTCCCATATACTTTAAATCACCTCTAGATATGGCATTACTTATAATATCTAATACAATGGAAATGCTTTGTAAATAGTTGTTATACTGTATTGTTTAGAAAATAATGACAAAAAGTCTCATTATTCAGTACAGACATACTTTTTTTCAAACATTTTTGATTCATGGTTGACTGAATTCACAGATATGAAATCCATGGATATGGAGGGCTAAGCATATGGAAAGAAATGTATGATAAGAATTAGTTCACACAGTTATGGAGGATGGCAAGTCAAAAGTCTGCAATATGCTGGAGACCCAGGGGGGTGGCAGGAGACAGAGACCCGCAGAGCCGATGGCAGTCTGCTGATTGAATGAGACTCACCTACATCTGGAGGGCAATCTGCTTCCTCAGAGTTCACTGATTTAAATGTTAATCTCATCCAAAAACACTCTCCAAGTTGACACATAAAATTAACCATCACAGTGAATATCCTGTAAGTGTTTGTTCACTGACTTATCTAATTTGGTCATCAGAAATCCCATTAGGTAGGAATTACTAGCCCATCTTTGCAGGTGTCTCTGGAGCAAGGCTGTGAGCTTATTTATTTAAGAATATACAGCTGGAAAGCGGCAAAGGCTATGTCGAGCCCAGTCTCTCGTCAAGTCTGGAACTTACTTTAACAACTGCACTTTGTTTGCACAACTCATTTGCTATACAAGGTAGGACTGAATCCTGAGCAATCTGGCCTTTTGAGAGCAAGAGTTTCTCAACTCTTCTCTCCAAGCTCCTCCTCACACCTATAAAAACCTTCCTGCCAGGACAGTGGGGAAGAAAAGAAGAGTCTGAAGAAATAATCCTGGTGCTTCTCCCTAGTACTCTAAACCTTTTTGGGGTTTGTGTGTCTTTTGTCCCTCACTCTCTTTGCATCATCCAAGTCAATCAACAACACATGAAAGAAAAAAAGAGCAATCTATTTTCTCACTCTAGCCCACTATTTGTTAAGATAGCTACCATTTGTCAGACACCTACTATGTGTCAGATAACTCTAAAGAGTAGATATATTAACTCTGTTTTGCATTTGAGAAAATTGAGGTTCAGATGATAAGTAACCTGCCAAGGTCACAATTTGTAAGTAGTAAGACACATTCAAATCTAGTCTGACTCTAAAATTATAGTTTTCTTACTTTACTACAGGGCTTCTTAATGGAAGCCAAATCTGACTCTACTACCTATTCATTCCACCCAAACCCCAGCCCCATTTCTGTCTATTTCTTTGCTAAACTGAAGCAGCATGGCATGGTGAAGAGACCAGACGTCCTGGAGGGAGAAGCCCTGGGCCCTTTCCAGGCTGTCTGAACAAGTCATTTAGTCTATTATTCTACAGTTTATTCATGTACAAAATGAAGAAAAGAAAAAAGAACCAACATTCATATTAAAGGAGATGATGTCTGTGATGCTCTCTGAGGACTTGACAGTACTGAATGTGTTCGCTGATACTGTCATAATCCATATACATCACTTCTTTCTAAATCTTCAGTAAAAACTTGCAGGAATCCTTTTCTGATTATACAAACCCATTTAATCACTTGTTTGATTTGTTTGTCTTGAGCATTAGCAAGTAATTATGAGCTCAATTTCAAATAAATTTGGTGTTTGCTTTGTTTTCTCAGATGGACTGTTCAGCAAGGCAGGGAATGAATTTTCCATTTCTTTTATATCTTCTTATCATGCCCAATGTGGTAATCTTCATTTAACAGGAGCTCAGTAAGTCCAGGTTAAATAACTGACTCAAGAATAAAAATTGTGGGAAAAGCCAAGAAATCGTTTTGGTGTCAGACATCTGACAAAGGCTGAAGTCTGGTGAATCCAGAAAGTATATATTAAGTTGGAAATGGAGCCATATCCCTAAGTGGATTGGCAAGGATAAACAGAAACAGTGAGAGGGGCAAAATCTTGAAATCTCAGGGTATTGGTTCTTTCTGTTTTAGAGCTGGCATGGTACATCGCAAAAATTATTAAACTAGAAGTAAAAAATCCTGGGCTATGTTCTAACATTTATAAGTCATTTAACAGCCTCAAGTCAGTTTTAAAATTTGAAACATGATAGTGATGAACTAGATTATTGTAGGGCTATTGCCAGCTAACAAATGTTATAATACATCAGAAAAGAGGTTAACTTTAACATATAAAGGCCTTCTACAAATCAACTATAAAAAAAGCCGGTGGCACAACAGAGAAGGTGAAGAATATAAGCAGATAGTTCACAGAAAAGAAAATGTTACAACTCTTAAACAAAAGAGCAATGTATTGCATCTATTTGATTCTTCTCTCTTTTCCTTTTTATTAATCTGGCTAGCAGTCTGTCTATTTGGGGATATGACCATTGATTCCACAGAAATACAAACTACTATCAGAGACTACTACATACAACTCTATGCACATAAATCAGTAAATCTGGAAGAAATGGATAAATTCCTGGACGCTTGCACACTCCCAAGACCAAACCAGGAAGAAGTTGAAAACTTGAATAGACCAATAACAAGGACTGAAGTTCAGGCAGCAATTAATAGCTTACCAACCAAAAGGAACCCATGTCCAGATGGGCTCACAGCTGAATTGTACCAGGTGTACAAAGAGGAGCTGGTATCATTCATTCTGAAACTATTCCAAACAATCCAAAAAGAGGGAATCCTTCCCAAACCATTTTATGAGACCAATATTATCCTGATACCAAAACCCAGCAGAAACTCAACAAGAAAAGAAAACTTTAGGCCAATATCCATGATGAACATAGATTCAAAAATCTTCAGTAAGATACTGGCAAACTGACTGCAACAGCACATCAAAAAGCTTATCCATAATGATCAAGTAGGCTTCATCCTAGGGATGCAAGGCTGGTTCAACATATGCAAGTCTATAAACATAATCTACCACATAAACAGAATCAAAGACAAAAAACACATGATTATCTTAATAGATGCAGAGAAGGCCTTCGACAAAATTCAACAGCCCTTTATGCTAAAAACTCTCAATAAACTAGGTGTCGAAGGAACGTATCTCAAAATAATAAAAGCTATTTATGACAAACCCACAGCTACTATCATACTGAATGGGCAAAATGTGACGCATTCTCTTTAAAATCTGGCAGTAGACAAGGATGCCCTCTGTCACCACGCCTATTCAATATAGTATTGGAAGTTCCAGCCAGAGCAATCAGGCAAGAAAAAGAAATAAAGGATATTCAATTAGAAAAGGAGGAGGTCAAACTGTCTCTAGTGGCAGATGACATGATTGTATATGTAGAAGACCCCATCATCTCAGCCCAAAATCTCCTTAAACTGATAAGCAACTTCAGCAATGTTTCAGGACACAAAATCAATGTGCAGAAATCACAAGCATTCCTATACACCAATAACAGACTAACAGAGAGCCAAATCAAGAGCAAACTCCCATTCACACTTGCTACAAACAGAATCAAATACCTAGGAATACAACTAACAAAGGATATAAAGGACCTCTTCAAGGAGAACTACAAACCACTACTCAAGGAAATAAGAGAGGACACAAACAGATGGAAAAACATTCCATGCTCATGGTAGGAAGAATCAATATTGTGAAAATGGCCATACTACCCAAAGTAATTTATAGATTTAATGCAATCCCCATCAAGCTACCAATGACCTTCTTCACAGAACTGGAAAAACTACCTTAAGCTTCATATGGAACCAAAAGAGAGCCCACATAGCCAAGACAATCCTAAGCAAAAAGAACGAAGCTGGAGGCATCATGCTACCTGACTTCAAACTATACTACAAGGCTACTGTAACCAAAACAGCATGGTACTGGTACCAAAACAGAGATACAGACCAATGGAACAGAACAGAGGCCTCGGAGACAATGTCACACATCTACAGCCATCTGATCTTTGATAAACCTGACAAAAACAAGCAATGGGGAAAGGATTCCCTGTTTAATAAATGGTGTTGGGAAAACTGGCTAACCATGTGCAGAAAGCAGAAACTGGACCCCTTCCTGACACCTTACACTAAAATTAACTCCAGATGGATTAAAGACTTAAACATAAGACCTAACACCATAAAAACCTAGAAGAAAACCTAGGCAGTACTATTCAGGACATAGGCATAGACAAGGACTTCATGACTAAAACACCAAAAGCATTGGCAACAAAAGCCAAAATAGACAAATGGGATCCAATTAAACTCCAGAGCTTCTGTAGAACAAAAGAAAAAATCATTAAAGTGAACCAGCAACCAAGAGAATGGGAAAAAATTTTTGCAATCTACCCATCTGACAAAGGGCTAATATCCGCAATCTACAAAGAACTGAAACAGATTTACAAGAAAAAATCAAACAAGCCCGTTCAAAAGTGAGCGAAGGATATGAACAGATACTTTTCAAAAGAAGACATATATGAGGCCAAAAAACATGTGAAAAAATGCTCATCATCACTGGTCATTAGAGAAATGCAAACCAAAACCACATTGAGATACCACCTCACACCAGTTAGAATGGCAATCATTAAAAAAAATCTGGAGACAATAGATGCTGGAGAGGATGTGGAAAAACAGGAACACTTTTACACTGTTGGTGGGAGTATAAACTAGTTCAACCATTGTGGAAGACAGTGTGGCAATTCCTCAAGGACCTAGAAATAGAAATTCCATTTGACCCAGCAATCCCGTTACTGGGTATATACCCAAAGGATTATAAATCATTCTATTATAAAAACACATGCACGTATATTCATAGCAGCCCTGTTTACAATAGCAAAGACCTGGAACCAACCCAAGTGCCCATCGATGATAGACTGGACAAAGAAAATGTAGCACATGTATACCATGGAATACTATGCAGCCATATTAAAACAATGAGTTTGTATCCTTTGTAGGGACTTGGATGAATCTGGAAACCATCACTCTCAGCAAGAACAGAAAACCAAACACCGCATGTTCTCACTCATAGGTGGGTGTTGAACAGTAAGAACACATGAACACAGGGAAGAGAGCATCGCACACTGGGGTCTGTTGCGGGGGGAGGCTAGGGGAGGGACAACAGGGGTGGGGAGGCTGGGGAGGGATAACATGGGGAGAAATGCCAGATATAGGTGATGGGGGGATGAAGGCAGCAAACCACATTGCCATGTATGTACCTATGCAACAATCCTGCATGATCTGCACATGTAACTCAGAACCTAAAGTACAATTTAAAAAAAAGGAAAGGAAAGGAAAAAAAAAAAAGCAATGTAAAAAACCAAACTACAAATAAATTTGATGTTTTCCACTATCAGATTAGAAATGATCAGAGAGTTCTATAATTCATTGTTTAGCTCAGAGTCTGAGGAAGTCAGAACTTTAAAAAATTATCCTCCAAGGTCAGGTGCGGTGGCTCACATCTATAATCCCAGCACTTTAGAAGGCCAAGGTAGGTGGGTCACTTGAGGCCAGGAGTTCAAGACCAGCCTGGCCAACATGGTGAAACCCAATCTCTACTAAAAATACAAAAATTAGCCTTGCTTGGTGGCAGGCACCTATAATCCCTGCTATTCAGGGGCTGAGACAGGAGAATTGCTTGCACCTGGGAAGTGGAGGCTGCAGTGAGCTGAAATTGCACTACTGCACTCCAGCCTGGGTGACAGAGAATACAAGCAGACAGCTCACAGAAAAGAAAATATTACAACTCTTAAACAAAAGAGCAATGCAAAAAATCAAAACACAATGCAATGATAGCAATCTTTAAGAAGAATGAGGACATCTCTATATGTTCTAAGGGGCAGATCTTCAAGATACATTGCTTAATGAAAAAAGCAAAAGGCACAACAGTGTGTACAGTTAGTGTCATTTGGGTTATTAATTAAAAATATACATCTATACATATGTATTATTTAATATGTGTATTACTTTTTACTTAGAAATACTTTAAAACTTACAAAAAGTTGTACAAGTAAAAACAGTATAAACAACACTTATATACACGTTACCCAGATTCACTCATTATTGTCATTTTACCTCATTTGCTTTATCATTTGAATATATAGCTTTGATATCTCTGGAGGCTACCTTAAGAAACCTGTAACAGTGGTTGCCTCCAGAGAGAGAACTGAGTGGCTAGAGGCAGGGGGAAAATGATTACTTTTTACTCTATGCCCTTGTGAATCTTTTGAATTTTGTATTATTTACAAAAAAAAAAAAAAGAAATTAAAAATTATACAAGCATCTCTGCAAAAATTCTGGTGTCTGTAACTTTAGAAAAAATATTACTATTTTGGTAAAGGAAGTCAGGTATAAAAGAAAAGTAAAAATAAAAGGGTAAAAATGAAAGTAAAGAGACAGTTAAGAGTGACCAAATAGTGATGAGGGATAGTTTCTCTTTAAAGAATTGCTCCAGTTGATAAAGAAAGAATGAAAAAATTAGTTTTCCAGCATTTGCAACTCCAAATATATCCAAGGATCTAGGCAATAGTCAATAATAGCTATAAACATCAAAAAGGTTTTATATATTTACATTGCCCCTGATGTAAGTACATATTGCCTGTGAAGGACTCAGGCCAAAATAACTGGTCCTGAATTGGATCAGCTTCTAGACCTATTAATTAACTAAAGAATGGACAAGAGTCAGAGGAACATATTAAATAAAATTGCCTGTCCCTAGGCAATTTTCACACATGCAGAAAACTATTTAAGTTCAAGCATACACAAAATTAAAATAAGAAAAAGAAATTAACTACAAACATAGATGAGATTTTATAATTTTAAACTAATAATTTGAAAACCTCAGTAAAATAGATGATTTTCTTATAAAATAGGGATAACAAAAATGAACTCAAGAATTAGAGGAAAAAGTCCCTATTGGCTCCAAAGAAAGGGTTTGGGCTCTGGTATGGTGCTAGTCCTGGACCTTCTGCCCCTAGGTCACTCTGTAACCTTCCCCTTTTAGGCATTATTTTCCTGAGGTACCAGCAAGACACTGGAGACTTGGGGAGGAGATAAGCTAGGTTTTGGGGTTTTTGTTTGTTTTTGTCCCATTCTACTCTGCCTCTGGTGGGACGTGGATCTCGAAGGCAGTGACAGCCGCCATCTACTCTGGCAATGTCAGCTCACAGAAGTCGTGCGCAAGCTCCTCATCTCCTGTCTTCCCCTGGGCACACTCTGGGAGGCATCCCAGGGACATGTGGAAAGCTCTTCCGGGTCCATTGGTCTTTCAGAAAGGCCTGCAACTAAACCCTGCCTGCATGAGCTCTGTTATCCCCTCATGCTTTGCTGTTTAGTCTGAAGAATTATTTTTCTTCTTAATTAAACATTTCAGAGATTCTGAAAAAAAGAATAATTTTTTTTCAGAGATTCTGAAAAAAAAATTAAATAATTTTTTTTCTAAATTTATTTATTTTTTTTAAAATTGCCTAGGGACAGGTAATTTTATTTAATATGTTCCTCTGACTCTTCTCCATTCTTTAATTAATAAATAGGTCTAGAAGCTGATCCAATTCAGGACCAGTTATTTTGGCCTGAGTCCTTCACAGGCAATATGTACTTACATCAGGGGCCATGTAAATATATAAAACCTTTTTGATGTTTATAGCTATTATTGACTATTGCCTAGATCCTTGGTTACCTCTTTTCTTAGTTTCAGCTTCTTCTAGTCACATCAACATGGTTCCAGCTTCCACCTAATGACTCTGCCCCTTCAACTGCAGTGATATCACCTCTTCCTTTTGTTCCCTCCTGGTTAGAAGTGGGAAAGCTTCTGCTATTGCAAATTCCATCTGGTTAGCTTTTCAGCTCCTTCCATCACGTGTACAATTAATTCCCTGCAATAAATTCCTTTTGTATTAGTCCATTTTCATACTGCTATAAAAAACTGTCCAAGACTGGGTAGTTTATAGAAGAAAGAGGTTAACTGACTCAGTTCCACATGGCTGGGGTGGCCTCAGGAAACTTACAGTCATGGCAGAAGACGAAGGGGAAGCAAGGCACCTTCTTCACAAGGTAACAGGGAGGAGAAGTGTCAAGTGAAGGGGGAAGAATCCCTTATAAAACCATTAGATCTTATGAGAACTCACTCACTGTCATGAGAACAGCATGGGGGAACTGTCTCCATGATTCAATTACCTCTACCTGGTGTCTCCCATGATACATGGGGATTATGGGGATTACAATTCAAAATGAGATTTGGGTGGGGACACAAAGCCTAACCATATCATCTTCTTGTTTAAATACTCAAGTGGTTTCTGTTTCCTTGATTGGACACTGACTGGATAAATTCCTTAAGGCTAAGTATTTCCTTTGTTTTTTACCTTGTCCCCCATGTAGAACTAAGAATTAATATTTCAAATTTTTAAGAACATATAATTTCTGAAGTACAGATGTTTCAGAGCATAAAAAGGAGACCCTGTGGTCTCTACTTGTTTTATGAGATCAGCAAAATCTTGATATAAAACCTATAAACATGGCAAAGAAAAATTACAAATGAAGCATAAGAAATGGTTTTCTTAAGATTTACATTACTTTTACTGATTGTCAAAAAGAAAAAAAAAAAAAGAAATGGTTTTCATTTGGTCACTTGATTTCCGACAAGGGTGCCATTTCAATTGAGTGCAAGAGAAGCCGGTCTTCTCAATGAATGGTATTGGATCAATTGGAATCCATTAAAATAAAAAGAACCATTGACCCTCTACTTCACATCATACCAAAATAAAAATTGTAATAATTCACATGAAAACTAAAGCAAGAAAACTTCTAGAAAAAAAAGTCTTCATGATTTTAGACAGGTCAAAACATTTTAAACAAGATATAAAAAGTGCTAAAGAGAAAAGCTTAATAAATTGGACTTCAATAAAAATTGTTCAACAAAAGACAACAGAGTGAAAAGGCAAGCCACAGACTTTGAGAAGATTTTTAGAAGATATGTAATACACATGATAAGGGACTTAGAAGTACAAATTAAAAGAATTCAATAAAAAGGGAGAAATACTGGAAATAGACATGTAACAAAAGACTATATTCAAATGACTGACAAGCATATGAAAAAGGAAGTTAATATCATTAGACATCAGAAAAATACAAATGAAAACCACAGTGACACTGCTACACTACCATCAAATGGTTAAAATTAAAGGCATTAATTAAGATCAATTTTTGGTAATGATGTGGTAGACAACTAGAATTCTCACACATTGCTGATAAGAGTTTAAACTAGTTCAACCACTTTGAAAAACTGCCATGTTAAAAAAATTTTTTAACAGCTTTAAGTATAATTCATATACAATAAATTGCAATTCTTAATGTGTACCATTTGATACATTTTTAACATACATATATACCCATGAATACATTACCATGTCAAAAAAGGAACAGGTCCACATTCCCAGGAGTTTCCTCATACCTTTTGCAATTCTTCCCTTCCTCTTTAATCAATCCTCACTACACCCAGGCAACCACTCATCTGCTTTCTAGCACTATGAATTAGCTTGCATTGTCTAGAATTTTATATACATGAAATCACATAGTATGCACTCTTTGTGTCGAGCTTCTTTTACCCAAACAATTATTTTGAGATTCACCCATGCTGTGTGTATCAGTCGTTGTTTTGTTTGCTTTGTGTTTTATTGAATACATATGGCTACACATCAACTTGTTTATGCATTCACCTGCTGGTGAACGTTTGGGTTGCTTCTGGTTCTTTCCTGTTACAAATAAAGCTGCTATGAATATTAATTTGCAAGTCTTTGTATGGACATATGCTTTATTTTCTCCATTTGTTATTTGTAAATAACAAATGGAATGGCTAAGTCATAGTATGTGGATGTGTAAGTTTTAAGGAAATAAACAGTAATTGTAAATAAAGCTAGAGATACATATTCCCTTTGATCAAGCAAGTCCCAAGAGAACTCTATTTCTCTGGGTATATTCCCAAGAGAAATAAATGCATATGTCCACCCAAAGATAAGTATAAAATGTTCATATAAGCTTGATTAATAATAGCCCAAAATTGGACATATGTCCAAATGTCCATCAATGGTAGCCAGGATTTCCTTTCCACTGTGCTGTCCTGAGTTGCTTAGGCCAGGAGAGGGTATTTTGTTGTTCAGAAAATCTGTTATAATTACTGCATTACATTCACCATCAATTTCTTTGACTTTCTTTCTTTTCACTGTCCTTTTCTGTCGAATCCTAACACTCATAAACTCAGATTTTGCATAGTCCCTGCCAAAATCTGAATGTGACTCAGTAAAACTATGCAGCTTTGTGATTGGTCTCCCTGTGGTCCTCAATCAGGAAAAGTTCAGTTCCCTGAACTTTTAAATTTTAAGGAAATATACAGTATTTGGAAGCGGGGCAGAGAACATTTTGATCATCATAATGATTGAGGGGTACTACCAAGGGCCAGGGATGCTAAATACCAAGGAACATGCCTGCCTGAAACACTGACAGCATCTCCACTGAAAAACGTTGCTTGATCACAAACCTCAAGTGGTCACTGCTGTCTAAAATCATACTATAATTCCCTCATAAGTTCCTTTCCCACTCTCCTAGAAAACCTTTTACCTCTTCTCTCTTCAAACCTACAATATCTTTTCCCTCCTCCTCATTTTTACTCATAAACCATTTTTATCTGTAAACCATACTTCTTATTTAATACAAAAATAGACAAGTTCAGAAGAAAACTTCGACATGCTCTTGATATCTATCAGTCGACCTACATCTATACTCATATACTCAGTATCCCACCCTGTCACTATCGGTTAATTGTCCAGGCTATTTTCTAAGCCCTCTATTCGTATACTGGATTTTACCCCTTTTACTTACTCAATATCTTCCCTCTTACAATCATTGCATCATTGATTTTTCCCCTCTGCTCTATTATTTCCATCGGGATATAGGCAATCCATACTATTTCATGACCACAAAATACTCTCCCCTGACATGATATTTCCCTTCACATTTTAGAAGGTGGTAATTTACAGGGAGTCAGGTAACCTAGCTCTGCCACCATCTCACCAATGATCTTGGATGGCTGGCCTTTACACATCTCAGTTTTCTCATGTTAAAAATGAAGAGATGATACCAGTTAATCTCTGAGGTCCCTTCCATGGTTAACATCTGACATCTATGACATACTGCTTTGCAACTTGCAGGCACAGAGCCAACCTAGCCTGTGTCAGGAAGACGCCAGGCTAAGCACCACGGGGCGTGCAGGAATGGGTAAGTCATGCAGTTCTCTGCCTGTGGGAACATGGGGGACCCAACACAGGAGAATGAGTGACTCTTCTACAAGGTTAAGGATAAGGGCCTAAACATAGTGATCAAGTTCAGAGCAGAGCAACAGAGGGAGATCAATGAAGTTAGAGCTGGGGAGAGCTTCACAGAAGGTAGTGCTCACGATGGGACTTAAAGGATACTCAAAGGAACAGTATAAATCCAGAGATGAAGAAGATCTGGTTTAAATTCAGTCCAATTTGTTTTGAGGTAGAATCAAGGAAAGTAGAGGGGAAGGGCAAGATGGCCAACTAGACATAGTCAGGTGGAATAGCTCCCACCAAGGGACTGAGATGGCTAGCATGCTCCTAACAGATCTTCAGAGGGAAGACACTGAAAGTGGATGAAGGGGAGACACAGAAGCTGAGCTGGAAACTCTACATGGGGATACAGCACACGTGGACTTGTTTCTGATTCCCAATGGCTTTGGGGGAATGGGTAAGTTGAACTGACAAGGAGCAACCCACTTTCACCATAGGTCTCTGGAACCCTGGTAGGAAGAGACCTCTCGACCACCATGGACACTCAAGTTGGCAGAGAGCTGCTTAGAGAAGTGGTCGAGATAGCAAGCCAGCTGAAGTGGAGCCCAGATGATTTGGTGTGGGAGTCTCTGTAGCAGAGCACAGCCAGGGTCAGCTATCCCCTTAGGCTTTACTTGCTTCTATAGGAGACTTTAGCTCTAGGGTAACTGTCAGTTTTGAATTCTGCAGGGCAATCTTGCCTATCAAATGGGGCCAGTGTGACCTGAGCAACCCTTGGTCTGGTGGCCTCTCCTGGGGCCCCAGCCTGTTCATACTTGCTTATAGGCAGTCTGAGATGCCCTGGGGGCCTACACTATGGCTTTTGTGCTGGCGGACTATGCCTGACTGGCAGAGAGCTGGGGTGGCTCCTACTGCCACATACCAGCCCACATGCTCCTTCCCCATACTGCAGCTTTCCCTGGGGCCCATGGCAGTTCTCCAAATTGTTTTGCTGGTATGTATCTACATGGGTGGGTTTTGCTTTCATTGCCCTGCTAACACATGAGAGTGCAGTCCACCTCACCTCCTTCTGCTGACTGCCATTCCAGATGGAGCTTTGCTGGGCACACAGCCAGGGAGCCCCACCTCTGCCAGTATACCACCCTTGTGTTAACACTGTGCAGAGAACAGAAGATCCTCCCCCACCCTGAGCAACCACTCCTGCTTACAGAGCACAGAGAAGGCAGTGGACACCTGTGTCCACTGGTGTCCTGCTCCTGAATCAACACCACCTCTTGTACAACCATGTACATAGTCGCCAGCAGGGGCCCCTCTGGCAGTCTCCCCCCAGAGCTGCATTGCGTCTACCACTGTGGTGAATGCCTACAGGGAGGCAGACACGCTGGGTCTGCCATAGCTGCTGTTACCCCTGCTGCTGACATGTGTGAGTGGGGATGAATCCTGCTGTCACTGCACTATCAAATGCTTTGGATGACACCACCCATTGAAGTGTAATGACCAGCAGTCTGGGAGCACCTCAGCCACCTCAGCACAGTGGATTTTTAACCTTGAGGAGCCTGAGAGCAAAATCAAGGCTTCAATACAAATTCTCCAGAGTTAGAGCACAGGTGGGAGCTGAACACTGACCCCCTAAAATCTTCTAGAAATGAAGCCAGTTAGCTGAATCCACCTTATATCACAATCACAATTTGATAACAATCAAGTTCATCAAATAGGATAAAAGAAAATAAACCCATTCAAAGGTCAGCAACCTCAAAGACCAAAGGAAGATAAGCCCAGAAAAATGAGAAAGAATTAGTGCAAGAACCCTGACAACTCAAAACACCAGAGTACCTCTTTCCTCCAAATGATGATATCACCTCTCCAACAAGGGTGCTGAACCAGGCAAAGATGACTGAAATGACAAAAACAAAATTCAGAATATGGATAGGAACAAAGATCACTGATTATTTTAAAGGAGATCATTTTAAAGGAGATCTTTTCAAAGGAGTACATTAAAATCCAATCCAAGGAAGCTAAATGTCATAATAAAATAATGCAGGAACTAACAGACAAAATAGCCAGTAGAGAAAATAATGTAACCAGCCTGACAGAACTGAAAAACACTCTGTAAGAATTTCATAATGCAATCACAAGTATTAATAGCAGGATACAGAAGCAGAGGGAAAAAAATCTCAAGAGCTTGAAGACCAGCTTTCTGAAATAAGACAGAGAAGAATGGAGAAAAAAAGAATGAAAATGAATGAATCTCTGAGAAATATGAGATTATGTAAAAAGACCAAATCTATGACTCACTGATATCCCTGAAAGAGATGGGGAGAACTGAACTAACTTGGAAAACATTTTTCATGAAAATGTCCCTAAACTAGCTAGAGAGGCCAACATTCAAATTCAGGAAATGCAGAGAACCCCAGTAAGTTACTTCACAAGCAGATTATCCTCAAGACACATAATCATCAGATTCTCCAAAGTTGAAATGAAAGAAAAAATGTTAAAGGCAGCTAGAGAGACAGGTTAGGTCACCTACAGAGGGATGCTCATCAGACTAACAGCAGACATGTCAGCAGAAACCCTAAGCCAGAACAGATTGGGGGCCAATATTCAATATTCTTATAGAAAAGAAATTCCAACACAGAATTTCATATGCAGTCAAACTAAGCTTCATAACTGAAGGAGAAATAAGATACTTTTCAGACAAGCCAATACTTAGGAAATTTGTTACCACCTGACCTGTCTTACAAAAGCTTCTGAAAGAAGCACTAAATGTGGAAAGGAAAGACCATTACCAACTACTACAAAAACACACTGAAGTACACAGACCAGTGACACTACAAAACAACCATATAAATAAGTCTGCAAAGTAACCAGCTAACAGCATGATGACAGGATCAAATCCATACATATTAATAAATACTAACCTTGACTCTAAATGGAGTAAATGCCTCAATTAAGAGACACAGAGTAACAAGCTGGATAAAGAACCGAGACCCACTGGTAGGCTGTCTTCATGAGTCCCACCTCATATGCAATTATATATATAGACTCAAAATAAAGGGATGAAGAAAAGTCTACCAAGCAAATGGAAAACAGAAAAAAAGCAGGGGTTGGAATCCTAGTTTCAGACAAAACAGTCTTTAAACCAATAAAGATGAACAAAAGACAAGGAAGGGCATTAGATAATGATAAAGGGTTCAATTCAACAAGATCTAACTATCCTAAATATATACACACCCAATGCAAGGGCATCCAGATTCATAAAGCAAGCTCTTAAAGATCTTCAAAAAGACGTAAAGTCTCCCACTATTATTGTGTGGGAGTCTAACACTCACTGACAATATTAGACAGATAATCAAGACAGAAAATTAACAAAGATATTCAGGACCCAAGTTCAGCACTGGATCAAATGGACCTGATAGACATCTACAAAACTCTCCACTCCCAAGAAACAGAATATACATTCTTCTTATTGCCACATGGCATATATTTGAAAATCGATCACATAATCAGCAGTAAAACACTCCTTAGCAAATGTGAAAGAAATGAAATCATTACAATCTCTTGGACAACAGCACAATCAAATGAGAAATCAAGACAATGTAATTCACTCAAAACCATACAAGTACATGGACACTGAATAACCTGCTTCTGAAAGACTTTTGGGTAAATAATGAAATTAAAGTAGAACTCAAGAAGTCCTGGCTGGGTGTGGTGGCTCATGCCTGTAATCCCTGCACTTTGGGAGGCTGAAGCAGATGGATCACCTAAACTCAGGAGTTCAAGACCAGCCTGGCCAACATGGTGAAATCCCATCTCTACTGAAAATACAAAAATTAGCTGGGTGTGGTGGTGGGTGTCTGTAATTCCAGCTACTCAGGAGGCTGAGGCAAAAGAATCACTTGAACCCTGAAGATGGAGGTTGCAGTGAGCTGAGATTGTGCCATTGCACTCTAGACTGGACGACAAGAGTGAAACTCCATCTCAAACAAATGAACAAACAAACAAACAAACAAAAAAGTCCTATGAAACTAAGGGGAACAAAGATATAACACACCAGAATCTCTGGAACACAGCTTATGCGGTGTTAAGGGGAAAATGTATTGCACTAAATATCCATATCAAAAAAGTTAGAAAGATCTCAATTTAATAACCTAACAGCACAACTAAAAGAACTAGAGAACCAAGAATAAACCAATCCCTATGTTAGAGGAAGACAATAAATAACCAAAATCAAAGCTGAAATGAAGGAGATTGAGGCACAAAAAACCATTCAAAAGATTAACAAATCCAAGAGATGGTTTTCTGAAAAAAAAAATTAATAAAACAGATAGACTGCTAGCTAGATAAAGAAGAAAAAAGAGATGATTCAAATAAACACAATAAGAAATGACAAAGGGGATATTACTTCTGACCCCAGAGAAATACAAATAACCATCAGAGTATATTATGCACACCTTTATGTACATAGACTAGAAAATCTAAAAGAAATGGATCAATTCCTGGACACATATACCCTCTCAAGACTGAACCAGGAAGAAATTAGATCCTGAACAGAACAATAATGAGCTCTGAAACTGAGTCAGTAATAAATAGCTTACCAAACATAAAAAGCCTAGGACCAGAGATTCACAGCTGAATTCTACCAGATGTACAAAGAAGAGCTGGTACCATTCCTGCTGAAACTATTCCAAAAAAATTGAGAAGGATGGACTCCTCCCTAACTCATTCTATGAGGCCAGCATCATCCTGATGTTAAAACTTGGCAAAGACACAACAAAAGAAGAAAACTTTGGGCCAATTTCATTTATGAACATCAATGCAAAAATCCTTAACAAAATGCTGGCAAACTGATTCCAACAGCACATGCAAACAGTTTTTATTGTAAGGGGTTGAGAAAGAGTCAGAGCCTCTTGGTTTACTCAGGAGAAAGTGCTTTGGGGACCATGTAGTGGGATGGTCTGAGGAAATTTTTATTAACAAAGTTTTGTGTGGAAAAGATGGAGAACAGTTACTTTCTATTATTATATACCTTCCTCACGTCTGGAGCTAACATAGTTAAAAATCCAATTCAGGAGTGATCACAGGGATACTTTTAGGCATGGTAAAAAAATTCACTTACATTTGGCATTCTCCAGAAATACGCTGGAAAATCTTTGCAAGGTCAGACCTCACTAGAATTTTGACCAAACAAAGCCATCCTATGTAGAGTGATTATCACATAATCTCCCTGGAATAGCCTCAAATGCAATGAAGTTCTAGTGTCCTCAAAAGCTCACTTGCCACTGTCATATCACATGTGCAAAATGTTTATTTGAAAACTTTTCTAACTATAAGACAAGAAAATACTGTATAATATTTCTGCCCATAGTTTACCCAGAATATTATGTACTTGGCAAAGGTCAGAACTAACAATTCTCTGCTGGAATGTTTGTTTTCAACACTTCATCGCAAAATAAGATTCTTCAAATAAGACAGCGATAATCTGGTAGGGAGATAGTCAAATCTCCTGGCTTCTGTCTCTGAATACAATGTCTGAGTCTACTCCAACTCATTTTATGACATATCTGCTTGAAGAATCTTGATGCTTTTGTCACTTCTTTTCTCTATCTTCCACCTCTGGGTCTGTTGCCAAACCGTGTAAACTCTGCAACAGGATATAATCACTGACCAAGACTCACAGGACTTTCTGAACTGTTTCTGTGACACTGTGTTCTTTTCAGGAATTTGCCTGGGCAAAGTCCTTGCATTTATTACATTAGATTTGGGCTGACAGAGGCCATTTCCCAAAGATATAATTCTGGTAATATCTTAAAACATCTAGGGCTATGGGGTTGGTCTTGATTTACAAAGGATGTGATGGTAATAACGATGATGATATTTTGCTACTTGGATATAGTGCTTTACAGTTTACCTGCAGCTATATTTTGAGGAAATAAGAGAACAAAGTTCAGAGATAAAAGCCATATAGGTTAAAAAAACCCTCAGAAGCTAGGGTCTTCTGAATTTAGAGCATGTATTCTTTCTGAAAGACTCAATCAAGGTAAGTGCTATAAATAAGCAAATCAAGATGTGGTAGTAGTAGAAGAAAAATCTTCAAGCCCTAAAACACAGCACAATATTAAGCCATTCTTTCTAAAATGGGACAGTTACTCTTTCATTCACCAATATAATGGATATAATGAATTTATATCCACCCTGCTTTTTATATATATTTTTAAAATATATCCACCCTTTCAATCTTCTTTATATATAACTTACTCCATACAAGAAGTCATATTAACTTCTCTCCTTATATTTAAATATTTAGATAAGGGCAAGACATTGATTTTCTTGCCTTCTCTTCTTCCTACCTTCAGCACATAGTTATAAGAGATGGCTTTATAATGTGTGGCTTTTCATAAGAAAATGGATGGCTTTCAATATTATATACTGTATGAAGTCAAACAAAACATAAAAATGGATGTGGAACAGTTACCACTCATAGAATGGCAATGAATAAGCAATTAAAATAGTAATGTAGTAAAGAATTACATATTTGTATATTATATAAGAAGTAACTATAAAAAGCAGTTAATTAATATAGGAATCCAAGGTGGCACTCAGCCCCATCAGCTAGTGAAAAAAAAAAAACACAGAACCACACATATTAAATGCCAGTATTCTGCTCAGCACTGGATAGTGTTTGAAACAGACACTGCATAGTTTGCCCTATTGAAATTCATGATCTAGGTGGGAAGTTGCTGTCTTTCACTAAAACCTAGAGGATTAATAAAGCTCCTCTTATTACTGTATCAATTCAAAGAAAATATTTTGTAGCATACCTTGAGAACCTATTTGCAGGTCTGGAGAAGACTAGTAAATCTGATGACTGCAAGGATTGCCCAAGTGGTAAATAGGTAGAGAAATGGCTGCAGCAATAGAAATACGGCCGCTAAGATTCTGTACAGTGAAGTCTGAACTTAGAGCAATGGTCTGAGTGACAAACAACTGAAATTAGTTGCTATGTTCACAAGAAGGTCACTGGTCTCCAGTGACCCAGAGAGGTCCCACACCAACTTGGATCACACAAGCAGCTGAATGATACAAACTAGCATGATAAAAGAACTAGGATCTAAAAGAAAACAAGGCTTTCATAAATCATATATTAGCCTCTTGATTGTGGCATTCTGTTGCTAGAAGGAAGGGTGAGCAGATAAAGAATCATCATAAATACAAGTAGGAAGTTGGTGGCTCCCCTTCTGAGGATAAGAATGTGGTCCCAAAACAAGTTCAAAGGGCAGATGTTCATACAGGATTACAGAGTACAATATGGGAAGTTCTGGACAAGGATGGTTTTCAGAATCATAGGAAAGGCAGTTAAATGCACAGCAAGAGAGTCTAGAATCATGGTCTAAACTTGGTTAAGCAGAAAGTCTATATCACCACGGTGCATATGGACCAATGACTCCATCTGCTTCCAAACACTGAAATATCAAATATAGGGCAGCCATACAGAATGAGACAAATACAAGGCATATAAGCTGTTACTATACGATTTCAGTATTTTTTTCTGCTCAATACGGAATGTTGTGATGGTCATTTTCAGCAGAGTAAAGCAAGCAGCTGTGATCAGTTAGCATCCAAAATAAGCTTTCTGCAATACCTGGAGTAGGCTTTTTCTAGACCTCTCTTATGACTGGGAAAGGATATATTAATATGTTGCCTATCAAGATTCTCATTGGATGGAGAACCAAGTGAAGAGGAGCTTTCAAGTGGCTGATTACATTTTAGTGCAGATGTTTGTAAGATATTTTAAAAAATTTAACATCACCATTAGGCTATAAGATGCATAAAGCTAAGGACTATGACCATCTTGTGCAAGACTGTATCCTTAGAGTGTAGTACATAGTAGCAGCTTAACAAACCTGCTCTTTGTTATTTTTTTTTAGCAAACCTGCTCTTTAGTTGGACACAGGAGTGTGGGTTCAGTTACCGACAACTATAGGCAATTGTCATTATTTGCAGTAATGTTTTATAAAGTCACCATAAACACTGAATTAGTGAATACTAAAACACGGCTCCTAGTGGAAATACAGAATGAGGTTCCTGTGAGCCTCTGGTCACAACACTTTCATCAACTGATCAATACATAATCTTGTTTTACGTTTGTTCCTGTTTAAAGACATCTTATTTAACAAATACTGTTGATTTCTTAACACTGAACTCAACAGCACTAAACTCATGCTTAAACAAAGCTTATCTAAACATGTCTTTTCTCCGTAAAAGCACATCAAAGCACTAGGAAGACCAGACAGCACTTCAGCACTATGCTAGAGACCATTTTAAACAGCAAAATCACTTAAAAAAGGAGCAAAAAAGAAAGAAAGAAACAAAAAAACCAACCAAAAATCATGGCACTAGACCATGAAAAGGAAAGTTATTGGTGAGAGCCAGAACAAGAAGGCAGAGTATCACCTTGTTCTACCTGAGTTATTTTGCTGTCCTGAGAAAGACAAAACAGAAACTCTTCTGTGCAATTAAGAGTAGAAATGGATCCAAAAGGTAGTTTGCAGTGATCATCCACATGCTCAGCAGTTCTACAAAATGGGGCCCAATTAAGAGCTATTTTTATCTTTGGATGGTTACATAAAGGAGACATTAGGAAGATGATCATGGAACTAAATGATCGCCAAAATGTAAAATGCCATGTTTAGCAGGTACTACTAGAATGTTAAAAAAGGCATATTTAGAGTAAACAGGTTATATGTCAGTGAGTAAAAATAAAGAAGGAATAGAACAGGCTAGAAATATATTCAGAAGTTCAGCGAAAGTCACAGGAGGCTACTAAGAAAATGCAGGAAGTATCAGAGAACTTCTTAATAACATGCCACACTAAATTCTTTGGATTCTGCTAAAGAGTGAGGTGAAATGGATGTGTTTCTTCTCTGTTTCCTAGCCTAGGAAAGGAGGCATGCTGATGATGGTGCCCAGGTTTGTATAGGTGAGCTTTACGTGCAGGTAGCCCCGCAGGTAGATATTAAGCACCCATTGGTGCTCATTCTTTCTCTTGTGTGTGTCAAGAGGCTTAGCTGTCAGGAAGGACAGGAACAGCTCTGGCCAGTTAGGCTTAATGGCTCATTTTAGTTATTCTGGGTGATTGAATCTCCACAATTACAGAAGGCTGCACAAAACTTCTTGGCAAGATTGCCTCATCATTACCTCACAGCCTTACCATAAGGCCCCATGCCTTGCAGGCTTAAAGCACAAGCTAACTATCTCTAGGCCTAGTATCTGGTCATTAATGAGGCTGTTTGGGACCTGAAACCCAATACTCACTTATACTACCCTTGCCTGGAAAAAACAAAAGTACTAAGGGTGAACGCCGTGAAGCAAGGGTCCAAACTGAAGTAAAGATCATTTGGCTGTCCCCAAAAAGGTATTCTAACTTAACTTGCATGGCTTCCTTGCTCTTATGGCTCATCAAGTGGTTCCCAAATCCTAAATGATCAAGTGGATCTCTTGTCTTACATCTTTTTTGGTACCATCTGCAAAAGCACAATTCATTTATTCTTTCAATAATTATTTGAGAGCCCACTATCTGTCAGAAACTGTTCAAGGAAAGCACTCTTTGCTTGTTGGATTGTGGGGAGATCCACGAAATCTGAAGGAAGGGGGATGGGTAGCAAAGGGCACTTGGCTCAGGACAGCAGCTACTATCAACTAAATGGAAGAAAGTATTCCAGTATTTTTAACAACTGATGTGGCTGAATAGGAGCCTGGTAGTAAGTGTCATCTAGAAAATAATGGCATATGACCAAAATGTGAATACAATGACTGTTCCAGAGACAGTGAAAGAAAATACTTAGGTTTTACAATGGAAATTTTTAGGGGAACCCTTAAAATAAAGTGGGAAAGGGAGAGTAGGTAAGAGCAGTACTTCAATGTTTTCTAAGCAGCAGATTTTGTTTTTATACTATTATGTGAAAACAAAACTAATCTTATTTACCTGGAGTGCGTCATGATCTCAAGGTCTGATGTAAGGTGATAAGGGTACAAAAACAACAGATGCTTTATAGGAGAGAGAATATAAACCAATAACACCTGAACTTAGTAACACCTGAATATCGATAACTTTCTCTCATTGATGTAACAGGAGGCAGTGGAGTAAAAAATAAAGCTCTAAGTCATGACAAGAAGCAGAAGCAGCAGGTCTGTTCTGAGCAATGTACTAGCTTCAGACTTGGTTGGCCTTCAGCAATGAAGGGTAGATATTTCCCTCACAGCTCTATTTCTGAAGACAAAAAATTGCATGTTAGGCTTAATAGGCTTCTCACTTTTCATTTTGAAGTAGTTTGGATCCAACAAAAGTCATTTTTAAGTATTAGTTTTTGAGAAGGTGACATTTAAGAGACTCAAGAGTTTTAAAAAGTATGGCCAAGAGCTATGAGCAGACTGTGAAGAGAGAAAAAAACAACATTTTAGGCCTATGTAATGCCCTCGACATGAACACAGAAAAAGGAAAGAAACCAGACATCTAAAAATCCAGTTGCTATGCCTATGGAAAGAATTCTAATCAATGTTATTCAGAGTGTGGTGAATAGCATCTTTCAATAGTCTGCCAAATCCTAAATGCAAGGTTTCTCAGTTTGAGATCTGATTTACCTGGAAGGATGATCCATAACTTCAAGATGTTTTTCAAAGCCATCCCTAACCTAAGAAAAGATTAAGAACCACTGGCATAAATTCATTCATTTATTCAACAAGCATTTATTCAGTGCCTACTATATGCCAGGTACTAGTCTGAGCACTAGGGCAGTGCAGAGGGAGTCCAATGAGGTCTCCACTCTTCACGGAACTTCCATTCTACTAAGGATGTTGGAAGCGTTTATGAGTGTTTGAGTCTAATGCACTTGGGCTTAGGCACTGGTATGGCAACCTGGAACAGGTTTTTATGGCTCCCTGAACTTCCATTTCTTCCTCTATAAAGCAGGAATAAGGATTAGAACTTAAATGATTCAAATATCTAGCACAGGGATAAAAAGTCAGTAATTTAATTATTATTTATTATTAAATTCCCCTCACCAGGAAAAATTAGGTATGAGTTAGAGATATATCACTACGCCATTTTTTATAGATGAAAAGGTTAAGCTCAAAGGGGTTGCATGAATTGTGTTAGGCAAGGGAGTGATTAATATAACTGTGCTCTGAGGTAACTAGATGATAGACTGGCTGGCTCTTGATTTCTCTCTTCCATAATGCTTTTCCCTAATTAGGGGTCTGCTGGATTCATCAGCTTTAGAGAACCATTTAATTATTTAAAATAAGGATTGGCAAACCGACACACTGCTTGTTTTTATATGGTCCTCAAGTTAAGGGTGGTTTCTACATTTTTAAGTGGTTGAACATAAAAAAACAGTATTTTCCTTATACTTGAAAACAATTAGAAATCTAAGTTCTAGTCTCCATAAATAAAGTTTTATTGGAACACTGCACACCCATTTGTTAATGTATTGTTCTAGAATGGCTTTCATGCTACAATAGCATATTTAAATAGTTGTGACAAGAGGCCCTATGACCTCCAAAGCCTAAAATATTTATTATCTGGTGCTTTACTAAAAACGTATGCCATTTAAAATGTCATTTACTCTTGTAGGATAGACATACCAAATATACATCTTCTAAATTAGCAATGAATATATCTTGAAATTAAAAAATCAAGTGTTATCTGATAAGTGTGCAGAGTGATCACAGCAATTAGAATATTTAAATGAGACAACAAATAACATTTATGAGCATTTTAGAAGTATTAAGTCATTTGGTCCTCACAACAACTCTAAGCAGCAAGTACTTTTACATTTGAGAGAAGCAAAATTCTAAAAGGTTGGAAAATATATCAGAGGCCACAAAGCTAGTAAAAGCTGGGCTGCAATTTGAATTGAAGCCTATACTTCTACCAGACCAGTATCACAGAATGGTTAGCTCAACAGTAAGAAGCTTTGTATAGGTAGGCTTATCTAGTCTTTGCCTTTCCAAAATCTATTCCCTGATGCTACCTTATAGCTAGATTCATTACTTTTCTAAGATAGTTTGTGCCTTCTGTAAAATGAGAAAAATACCTAACTTGCGAGGTTTATCCTTTTCATTGACAATATTCAATATAATTGCCAGGTTATTGTAAAGACTTCATATATTTACAATGCCCTACATGTATCAATATATCACATGTACCCCCAAAACGTGTGCAACTATTATATATCAATCAAAAATGATCATATATTAGGTCACATAGAAACTTTAATAAACTAGTATGTGTGTGTGTGTGTGTGTGTTTATATAACACATATATATGTATATTACAACACCTGGATACTATATTATATATATATTACAATGCAAAATATATAATGCATATTTTTTATAATGCCTGGCATACTATAAATGATAGCTGCTACTATTTCATTACTATTATTTAGGAGATATTTTCCTACGATGCACATGCATAGCAAATCTGCTAAGCCAACTCTGGGGTCAGCTATAAGAACTGCAGAGACAATTAAATATGTTCCCTAACCCCTGAAAGAAGACCTCACAATCATTCCCAGGCTGCCAGTGCTTGTTAGGCAGCTCCTCCTTCTGGAGATGGTTTTGCACCCATGGTAAAGGAAGGGAGGGACAAATACTGCTGAGTTGGAATGAGGAGCTGGTAATATGTCCTAGGTCAGTTCTTCATAGCTGATGAATGGTGCTTGCCTATGAGAAAGTGTGTGCTCTACAGGAAGTATCAACATTAGCATGTGGAGAAGAAACAGCTATTGTGTAGAAACAGGAGAGGTGGCAGTTGTGAGGAAAGGTAACACACTAGTTGTAATTTTTACTCCAGAATTATCTTTTTTGAAAAAGAAAACTAGAGAGACTGAGACACTGAAATGTGCTATGACATTACTTTGAACCCCTAGCAGGTGAAATATCTGCTACAAGATTTCCCTAGTCTCTAATCTGGTGGCAGATATTTCCTCTGGTCACAAACCTAGGGGTTTAATCTTCCATTGACGAACAAGCAATAATTACCTTCTTAGTGTGGGCCAGGCATTGTGCCAAGTACTGTGATCAGATCTTCTCAACTGATTCTCACAACTACCCTCTGAAATAGATGTTGATATCTCCATTTTATAGATGTGAAAACAGACTTGGAAGGGGTAAGTGATGCTGAATCTGGCCCGGCAGTGCTGGTAAGAATCAGAGTTAGGCTTGAATCAACTCTTTTGACATCTGTTCCACTGCCCTTTCAACTACTCCTTAGCTTCCACTCATGGCTAGTGTTCTGTGTGGAGACAATACCCTACATGTATTGAAATGTCAAATGTACCCCCATGTGTTAATTTGTTGATTTATTCAAAAAATATTTATGACACACATCATGAAGAAGTGTCTAAGAGGGAGCACAAACTGTAATAAAACCCAGACATGGGAGGAAGCGTGGAGGACAGTGGGAATAAGGAATGACTGCAAATGGGCAGGATGTTGGAACTGTTCTACAATAGATTGTGGTGATGGTTATAAAACTGGTGGAGTATACTACAAATGATTAGACTGTACACTTTAAATGGATGATATTTATAATATGTAAATTATATCTCAATAAAGCTGCTAAAAATTAAAAATAAATATATCAAAACAGGATACGCCATAAAAGATTAGAATAGAAATAGGCATATGTCATGAGTCTTTACATTAAAAGAGAATATTGTGCAGGATTATGATATTATAGTTTGATTTTGGTACATGCCACAATAAATAATTATAAACATAAGAACAAAACAAACAAAACACCCCAGGTATGGCTAGATGCAAAGGTTCATGCCTAGAATCACAACACTTCAGGAGGTGGTGGCAGGAGAATCATCTGAGCCCAGGAGTTTGAGCCCAGCCTGGGCAACATAGCGAGACTCTGTTTCTACAAAATAAAAAAAATTAGCCAGGTGTGGTGGTGCATGCCTGTAGTCCCAGCTTCTCAGGATGTAGAGGTGGAGGACTGCTTCAGCTAGAGAGATCGAAGCTGCAGTGAGCCATGATCATGCCACTGTACTCCAACCTGGGTGACAAAGCGGAATTCTCTCTCTCAAAAAAAAGGGATTCCTATTTATTTCCTGTGTAACTCCCAAAGCTGTTATGTTAGGCTCAAAATTAGGTTTGCTGCGCAGGTGTGGTGGCTCATGCTGTGATCCCAGCATTTTGGGAAGCTTGGGCAGAAGGATAGCTTGAGGACAGGAGTCTGAGACTAGCTGAAGGAACATAGCGAGACTCAGACTCTATAAAATAAATAAATAAATAGAATTAAAAAAAATTACATTTGCTAGGACACCTTTTTCCATACCAATAAGATGGATTTAACAAGAAAGCAATGAGCACCTTAGTTCTAGTCTTGTACTAAGTGCTTTACAAAGAAAACCAACTGTAAAGCATACTTATGCTTCCTTTCCAAACTTTAAGCTCATCTCTCTATGGATTGAGAAGCAGACTCTGAATACACAGGAATACATACAAGTTTTGACATAGATGAGAACCGAAAAGGGTTCCCTCTTAATTTGAAAAGTTCCCACCGATTCATGATTCCATCAAACCAATGGTATAATTCAACAACTGAGGTTAAAGTGAGTACCTTATTCCTACTTGAACTCAAATGTAAATGGTGCTGGATTTGATTCTTTCCTTGGGTAAAAGCTGTAAGAATTATGGCTTTTCAATTTCTTTTCCAGCTTTACAGAATTTGATGAGCCTAAAGTAAAGCATCCTGTAACATCAGTAAACACAAAGGACTTTTAACATTAGAATTTACTTTTAGAAAAAGAGGCAAAAGTCAAGTAAGTCAATACCAGGAACTTACTTTAAAGATGCTCTGGAAGTCCCAGACTGTGTTCTTAGGGCAGTACAGACGCTGCCCTATCTGATAACCTTCTACACTGACCACATAGGATAAACTGAAACAGTATGAGAAGGATGAGATCGAGACACTGAAAGATCTGGATGTGCTTTCCAAATCATTACATAAACATGAATCTTAATAGACATATACTTACTAAACAACGCACAAAGATTATACTAAAAAAGCGTTTTCAAGAAAGTTGAAAACCAGGTTATCTTCTGTTTGTACAAAATTATTCCACATATAAATATTCTGTTTCACCCATTTCAGTTCATCTAGGGTTACAACATATTATGACTAAAGTCCATTAAGCAGTCCAGTGTCCCTCAAGGTTAGACAAATTAGATTGTTTCTGTGTACACTTTAAGTTTATAACTTGATAATTCATTGGTTTAAGTTATGGCTGTTGGTCTATATTAGGGTTTATTAGGAAAAATACTCTTTGCTGACTTTGGAAACGCTTATTTTTTTCTGTGCTTACTCATCTCTAAGGAACAAAGACTAAACCATACAAATAAAAATCCTCCCCACCATTTCAATAGGCTAAAAACCCTTAATACGACACAAATAAGGGCAAGCGTTTAAAGAGGATGAGCTCAGATACTTAAAATTTGAAAGCTGTATCCCCTTACAGTTACTTTTGAAAGTACTTAGCATGTGAAAATAATCAATGCTTACTAAGCAAGAGGTGTTAACATTTGTATACATTATCTCTAGAGAGATACCTTAATATCCAATTACATGTACCCCATCTTCCTGTCACTCCACCCTCTATTTTACAGATGACAAAGTGCAGACGGAGATGATGCAATCTAACATCACACTGCTAGTAAATGCCAGAGCCAGGATTACAAGGACTCTTAAACCTTGATGTGGATGTAAATTGCCTGGGGCACCTTGATAAAATGGAGTCTGATTCTGTAGTGCTGGGGTGGGGCCTGAGAGTCTATATTCCTAACATTTCAATGTTCCTGATCCACAGACCTTCCTTTGAGTAGTAAGATTATCACAAGATTCAGTAAAGAACATCTAGATGCTCCTCCATCCCGTTTGTTTTACAGTATTGGCATACATAATCTTACTGTGCTTTGCTTTATTGTACTTGGTCAAAAAAAAATTTTTTTTTAAATTGAAGTTTTGTGGCAACTCTGCACCAACCACGTCTACCAGTGCCATTTTTTCCCTACAGTATGTGCTCAATTCATGTCTCCGTCACATTTAGCAAGACATGTAAGACACTGCAACACTGATGTGCCAATATTGCCAGAACATTTCCAATTTTTTCATTATTATACCAATATGGTGCTCAGTGAACTTTGTTGTTGCGACTGTAATCATTTAGTGGACATAAACTACGCCCATATAAGATGGAAAACTTAACTGATGAATGTTGTGTTCTGACGGCTCAACTGACTGGCTGGTTCTACTGTCTCCCGCCCTCTATGAGCTTCCCTATTCCCCGAGACACAGCAATACTGAAATTAGGCCAATTAATAACCTTACAATGGCCTCTAAGTATTCATCTGAAAGAAAGAGTCACATATTTGTCACTTTAAATCAAAAGCTAGAAATGATTAAGCTTAGGAAGAAAGGCATTAAAAGCCAAGAAAGGGTGAAAGCTAGGTTTCTTGCTCCCAACAGCCAAGTTGTGAATGCAAAAAAAAAAAAAGTTCTTAAGGAAATTAAAAGTTCACAACAGTGAGTACAAAATGTGAAGAAATTAAAACAGTCTTATTACTGATAGGGACAAAGTTTTAGTGGTCCGAATATAAGATTAAACCAGCTACAACATTTCCTTAAGTCAAAGCTTAATCTACAGCAAGAGCCTAATTCTCTTCAATTCTATGAAGGCTGAAAGGTGACAAAGCTACAAAGAAAAGTCTGATGCTAGAAGAGGTTTAAGGAAGGAAGCTGTCTCCATAACATAAAAGTGCAAAGTGAAGCAGCAAGAACTGATGTGGAAGCTGCAGCCAAGTTACTCAGAAGATCTAGCTAACTGATGAGGGTGGCTACACTAAACAATAGATTTTCAAAGTAGACAATACAGCCTTCTATTGGAAGAAGATGCCTCTAGGACTTTCATAGTTAGAGAGAAGCTACTACCTGGCTTCAAAGCTTCAAAGGAAAGTCTCTCTTATTAGGGGCTAATGCAGCTGGTGACTTTAAGTTGGAGCCAGTGCTCATTTGCCATTCCAAAAATCCTATGGCCCTTAATAATTATCCTAAATCTACTCTACCTGTGCTCTAGAAATGGAACAACAAAGCCCAGATGACAGCCTATCTGTTTACAGCATGGTTTACTGAATATTTTAAGCCATTGCTGAGATCTACCTCTTAGAAAAGAAGGGTTCTTTAAAAATATTACTGTCCATTGGTAATGCATCTGGTCACTCAAGGTCTTTAATGAAGATTTACAAGATGAAATTTTCATTCCTGTTACCACAACATCCATCCTACAGTCCACGGATCAAGGAGTGATTTCAACTTTCCAGTCTTATTACTAATGAAATACATTTTTTGTAAGGCTATAGCTGTCATAGATAGTAATTCCTCTGATGGATCTGGACAAAGTCAGTTGAAAACCTTCCATAAAAGACCATTCTATATGCCGTTAAGAACATTCGTGATTCACAGGAGGAGGTCAACATATTAACATTAATAGGAGTTTGGAAGTAGATTCCAACCCTTATGGATGACTTTGAGGAGTTCAAGACTTCATGCAAAAAGTAACTGCAGATGTGGATGAAATAGCAAGAGAACTTGAATTAGAACTGGAGCCTGAAGATGTGACTGAATTGCTGCAATCTCATGATAAAATTTTAATGCATAAGGAGCTGCTTATTATGGATGAGCAAAGAAAGTGGTTTCCTGAGATGGAATCTACTGGTGAAGATGCTCTGAACGCTGTTGGAATGACAAGGATTTAGATTTCACAAACATGGTAAGCACTGGCAGGGTTTGAGAGGACTGACTCCAGTTTTTAAAGAAGTTCTAATGTGAGTAAAATGCTATAGGACAGCATTGCATGCTACAGAGAAATCTTCTGTGAAAGGAACAGTCAATGGATGTGGAAAACTTAATTGCTGGTTTATTTTAAGAAATTGCCATAGTCACTCCAACCTTTAGTAGCCACCACCTTGAATAGCCATCAACAAGGTAAGACCCTCTACCAGCAAAAAGATTACGACTTGCTGAAGGCTCAAGTGATCGTTAGCATTTTTTTACAATAAGGAATTTTTAAATTAAGGTATGTACACTGGCTTTTAAAACATAATGCTATTGCACACTATAAGCTACTGTATAATAACTTTTATATGCACTGAGAAATTTAAAAATTCTGGTGACTTGCTTTATTGCAATATTCACTTTACTACAGTTATTTGAAATGGAACATACTATACTCCAAGCTATGCCTGTACTTGCACATATAGTGATAGGGATTCAAGATACTTAGAGCTTCAGTTCACAGTGTCCCAAGTTATGCCAGGGATTTTGTTCGAGGCAAAACTGCGATCATGTGTCATTGACTTACTCTGTGAAGTGGCATTTGATGTATCTGTAGTAGGGCATTTCTTTCACTATGCTGCAATTTATTTCCACTTAGCTGGAATACTTCTTTTATAATTTTAAGTTTCCAGCACCTAGCAGATAGGCCAAAAGTTTAATGCAGAAAGCTGAGCACCAAACTCTTCTTCTCTTCTTCCTGGGCCCACAGACTACATTTTCTAGCCTCCTAAACTTGCACTTAAGTGTAGCCAAGTGATTGAGTTCTACATAATGGCATTTGAACATAAGTGGTATGTGCCACCTCCAGGTTTGGCATATAAAAACTTTGTGGGCAGGTCCTCCATGCTGTTTTCCCATCTACCAGCTTGAAGCAGAAAAGCACGAATCCTTTGGGAGCCACATGTTGAACCTGGCAGAGCCCCAGTATTGAAGATGCTTAGGTCTCTGAATCAGGACTTGGAGAAGAGCTGCTTGCTCATCAAGAACATCTGTTTAGGTTTTACTTGAAAAACGCATTTCTATTGTGGTGAAGCCATTATGCATTTTCAGACTGTTTGTTACAGCAGCTAATATTATTTTAGCATATAGATCCTTAGTAATGATTTGCTGAAAGACTGGAAGAAGTATAGAGTTTCTCTGTATTGTGATCTTGCCCATTTCATGCAGGAACAAGCCAGAATTTCTATGCTAGCAAATTAGTGTCAGAAAAATGAGCTCATAGGTAAGAATTCATTTTCTCCTGTGGTAGCCTCCGTAATTTTATTATGAAGCTTATCTTGGTACACTTTTGGCAGTTGATAGGGTATCACTGTCAAAGTCTGCAGTTTTCTAGGTGGTGTAAGTTCATCATACTCAGATGAACATTTTCTTAGTGTTACTTTGTTGCCCAAGAGGTGGTTCTAAATGCTGTTTTCCTGTTTAACTTTGCTGAAAGGAGGAATTTCTATTTAAGGGATGAGACAGTAAATGAGCATTTGTGTAAAAAAAAAAAATCCAAATATTTAAATTTAACGTAACATTAAACCCACCTCAAAATATTTTCATAGTCCCAGAATGATGATTGCTAACCTCTGCTGCTAGGTCCCGAACTCTGGTCCTCCCCTGGAACTTGGCTAAGCAAATGTCACATAAACAAAAAATAAATAATGAATTTTTTAAAAAAACCCTTCTTTAGAGGACATAAGAGGGAATGTTAAAGTCTAACAGCTGTGCAAATGCAGTTATCAACCAAACAGCTCAAGCTATCAGTGGCAAAGTCACCCTGAAACAACCTAGAATCTACATGATTTGGCTCTTAGTCCAACCTGCTTTAACTAGCTTGAGCCTCCATTTCTTCATTTATAAAATAAGAGGTTTCACTGTAATAAATAAATTGCATCATAAATTTTAACACCTAATTTACTATTAGAAATAAAATTGATAGATAACATAATCTACATACTTAAAAATACATTTTATAATTTATATTATTGCAAAATGTAAATGCCAGACACATCTAAACTAGAAAACATAAAGAAATAGTCAAATGCCTTAAAAACCTACTAATAAAAAATAAGTTTGGATTTTAAAGAAGCAAAAGACTAGAGGTCATCCTATTCATGAAGTAAAAGGAAAGTTATATAAAAATGTCTTATTTGTATTCAGTAAGAGAAAGAGGAACATAACTTTATGTGAAGTAGGCTTACAATTCAAGTCAAGTAACATGGTTGAAATGAAGAAAATTAGGAAGACTGGGCTATATCTACAAATGTTATGCCAGAGCAATTTTCTTTTTCTTTTGGAGACAGAGTCTTGCTCTGTCACCCAGGCTGGAGTGCAGTGATGCTATCTCAGCTCACTGCAACCTCCATCTCCCAGGTTCAAGTGATTTTCCTGTCTCGGCCTCCTGAGCAGTTGGGACTACAGGTGCATGGTAAGACGCCTGGCTAGGTTTTATAGTTTTTTTTTTTTTTTTTTTAGCAGAGACGGGGTTTCACCATGTTGGCCAGGCTGGTCTCAAACTCCTGACCTCAGGTGATCCACCCACCTTAGCCTCCCAAAGTGCTGGGATTACAGGCGTGAGCCACTGCACCCGGCGGAGCAATTTTCTTACAGTGTGATATGTTGAGGCAGTGATGAAGTATTACAGAAAACATATATTCCATCTTGATAACCCACACATATGGAGAGAAATTAATTCAGTAAACTTAAAGACTCTGGAGATGTAGAAAAGAGGCTGCAATGGAAAGAATCAGTAACTCTCACAACATAGATTATAATTATTGTGTTGTTATCTAGGATTTGATAGACATATTTATAAAATAATCTTAATTAGCAAAATTCAGTAACAGTCTCATATTTCCTGTGTCTCCATTACTTTAATAATTTGTGCAAATTTATGTTTCAGTAAGTAGAGAAAATTTTTAAATTTGATACCTATCATCTTTGTTAATAGGTTCCAGATTAGTTTCTTTTGCAACCCTTTCCTAGTATTTTCTCCCATTACCCAAAGAGAGATAAAGCAAAACAAACAAAAATCCAGCCTATAGTATATTTGTTCATTTTTCAGAACTGCAGTTTATCTTAGAAAACTAAGAAAAGACAGAAGACTGACTAGAAACTATTTAAAAGTTTTGAAAGATGTTTTACATATGAACATTAAGATGTTTGCACACTGCTTCACACAAACTGGCATGGAATATCAGAATAATACTGATTGGGGGGAATGCTTCTTTGGCAAAAATGCTATATGGCAATTCGGGGAGAATCTCATGTTATTAGTTATTGATCATAAATAGGCAAGAGAATAATAATGCCAATATTAGGACCATTGAGCCCAATGGTCCTAATATTTCTTTACTGCAGCACAACCTGGCATGACTGCCTTTAAATGAAATCTGTATTTATTTCATGCCAATTTGAAATCAGCACATCATACAATCTTAAAAGGAAATTTAGCTATTTTACCCTCTATAGAATCATTAATTTGATAATAAATATTTTTGAGAAAATATAGGACAGAAAACTTTTTAAATAAGCAATTTACATTGATATTCTATATTTAAATTATTTTTTATAAAAGCATGAGCTTTGGAGTCAGATTTGGATTTGAATCCTGATTCTACCACTCAATACGAAATATATATATAAAGAGCTTAGCAAAGTTCTAGGCACATAGTAAATCCTCAAATGTTAGCTGTTATTTCTAATCAAAGCAGTGGTGGCTGCCATGAGGAACACTACTATGCCTGCTTTATGTACACTATTGCATTTGTTCCTTCTAATGATTCAATTGTTATTATCCCCAGTGAATACAGGAAAACACTGAGGTTCAGAAAAGGCTGAGAAACACGCCCAATGTCTGAGTGTGTCAGAAGCCAAAGTGCCTACTATGTTACTGACTACTAAATTGCTGCTTCTTAAACTGGAGTCCATGAGAAATTCTTGTGGAGTATGCAGGTGTCCGGAGTAGGAAAGTGTCCATGAACTTACTATGAGAATTAAGCATTATTAATGCCGATGAAACATTTTTAAATAATTAATATTCATGTTCTGAGCTATTTGGATAACTATTAAAACCAAATATTGGCAGAACCATTTCAGTGCTTAGTTTTGCATTTGCATTTACTTCCTTTTTAAGGGTCAGTTCTACATTAGTGGGGGAAGGCTTATGGAGAACAGAGGCTGTTTTAATAGGGGAATGATGCATTCGGGCTAGAAGAGAACCAAATAACATCACTATGTGCTGAACATTAAATCGTCTGAATAGAAAAAAAACAGGGTGAATTGGGTCACCACATAGCACACAGTAGTACATGACGGCTGAACTGAAGAGAGCCTGTACTGCAGCACTCAGTACCATAATCACACTCCAAGTGATGACTTCATTTTGTCAAAACATCACCATCCATCATATTTAATGCTATTTTAAATTTTAGTAGTTTTATAGTTTTGCTTGTGTCAACCTGTAAACTTGTTCTGGTTTTATACTTGTGTAAGACCTATAAACATAAAGCATTTATACCTAGGTTTATGTATATATTATTTAGATAACATTATAATAAATATGTTAACCAAAAACTGAGGGGTAAGAGACTTTTTCCTTATTAAAAAATGACGTACATTATTCAGGTTTGAGAAAACTGGTCTACACGGTCCTGCTTGTGAGTGTGGTCTTCAGCAGGTCACTTAACTTCTATTACCACCAATCTGACAGGATTTGTAAGAGGATTAGAAGAGATGATATGAATATTAGAGTGCCTGGACCACAGAAAGGATTACCATGATAGTTCTGTCTCCTTTCCTTCAAAGAGAAAATCTGGAAGCTAAAAGCAGTCTATGCTCTTTTACTCTAACTGTGGTCTGGGGACCAGGAGAATTGATAACACCTAAGAGGTTGTTGCAAACTGATCATTCCAGAAGCCTCCCCAGAACTACTGAATTGAAATCTCCATTTAATAATATTCCCAGCTGATTTGATACATTCACATGAAAGTTTGGGAAGCACTAGTCCAGGTCTCCATAGAGAATGCTGACAATAAAATTCATTGAGTTTTTAACTACTCTTTAGGTTAACTTTGGTAATTAGAGAAAGGCCTGATGTAAACGGCCAAAAAATAATGTCCCATCCTGGGATTCAATAAAAACATTATTATTTCACTACTGATCCTTTATAGGCTATATTTGTATAGTGTAAGACCCTCTTTAAAAGGGATCTAACTTCTAATTCAGAATCAGCCAAAAATATTTTAAAATGGAAAGTTTCCATAAATGCTTTCTGAATTTTCAGTAAACAGATTGAAAGCATTAGTTTTCCTTTGCCCAACAGCAATTAAAATAATTTATATACGTTAAGCTCTTATTTAGCTCACAAGATCTGATCTAATAAAGTCCTGTCCCAGTCTGTGATGACTATGTGCTTACCTTAACACATTACAAAAAAAAGGTGTGACTGTGTATACAAAACATATTATCTTTACCGTCCAACAAAAGTATCAGATTACATTCTGCAGTTGTGATTTTGTTAGTATAATTTACCTGGAGTATATCTATGCTTTTCTTCCTGAACTCAGTGGTCCTACACATTTAAGGCATGCTGTACTTGAAAAGATTCAAAGACGCTGTTCTTGGAAGTGTAAAAAATAAAGTTAGTAATTAATATATAAGAGAGTCACTAATACCTAAAATGATGTTGATACCATCTGTTTAAGGACTAGTTCAGTAAGAGTCAAAGCTTGAACTAGGTTATTTATTGCTCTATGTTCTTTACATAGGGACCACAGAAGTCAGACTCTAAGAATGTAGTCAAGCAGATTATGCATATATGTTTGTGCATGTATATATATGTATATATGGTTAGGCCTACCAGGCAATCCTTATCATATCTGGGTTTATGAAATGACCTAGATTATAGATATGTTATGAACTGAATGCTTGTGTTCTCCACCTTGTCTGCAAATTCATATGCTGAAGGCTTAACATAAAAAGTGATGGGGTTTGAAGGTGTGGCCTGTGGGTGGTAATTATGTTACGAAGGTTGAGCCCTCACGAATGGGATTAGTGTCCTTATAAGAAGAGACAGGAAAGTGACCATGTTTTCCTCTCTCTCTTTCTGCCAAGTGAGAATACAGCAAGAAGCAGGTCATCTGCAAACCAGAAGAGGGCCCTCATCAAGAATTGCATTGGATGGCACCTTGATCTTAGGGTTTCTCAGCCTCCAACTGTAAGAAATAATGTGTTGTTATGCCACCCAGTTTATGGTATTCACCCAAAATGACTATGGTAAGGTAAGGCCATCCTTCATTCTTCATGGTCTCCGGTAATTGCAAAACATGAGTTAATTATATGCCAAGCAGCATCAGTGCTAACATAATTAAAACACTCTAGTGCACGTAAATTACAATGATTACAACTTAAGAAATCTATAACACAAACCTGACCAGGCGCGGTGGCTCACGCCTGTAATCCCAGTACTTTGGGAGGCCAAGGCAGCGGATCAATTGAGGTCAGGAATTTGAGACAAGCCTGGCCAACATGGTGAAACCACTTCTCTACTAAAAATACAAAAATTAGCAGGGTGTGGTGGTGCATGCCTGTAATCTCAGCTACTGAGGAGGCTAAGAGAGGAGAATTGCTTGAACCCCGGAGACGGAGATTGCAGTGAGCCAGGATCGCACCATAGCACTCACTCCAGCCTGGGCAACAGAGCGAGACTCTGTTTCACCAAAAAAAAAAAAAAAAAAAAAAAAAAAAAACCTAACTCCAGTTTTCAAGGTGTTTTATATTATCTTGCAGTTGTTTTGGTCCTTAATACAATCAATCAACTGTTGCTAGAACCACACAACTCTCCTTTATCTAGTACTTCAAATTCTAATCATTTCTGTTTATATATTAAGCAATTTAAACTCTATATACATACATACAGTCAATGTATCAGGGGAAATACAAAAAGTGATCTTTAGTTTACGCTGAATACTTAATTTTATCATTTCTCCATTAACTGTTATAAAGACAAGACTAAACCTACAGTTTGAATTAAACAATATCCAAGCAAACAGAAAAGAGGAAGAAATAGGCAAGCAATGTTTTTCTACTAGAGTGACTACACTTATCCTTCTTTAGAAAGAAGTGATATTTTCTTTCTTTTCCATTTCAGAAATTTGATAAAAAAAAAAAAATCTATTTTTCCTACCAAAAATACTCTAAAAATCCTCTGCTAATTACTCTCAAAATACTGCAGATGTATTTCTTTAAAAAAGGAAATACATGCTGGGTGCGGTGGCTCATGCCAGTAATCCCAACACTTTGGGAGGCCGAAGGGGGTGGATCACTTGAGGTCAGGAGTTTGAGACTAGTCTAGCCAACATGGTGAAATCCTGTCTCTAGTAATAAAAAAAAAAAAAAAAAAAAAAGAAAAAAGTTAGCCAGGCATGGCACTTGTAGTCCCAGCTACCAGGGAAGCTGAGACAGGTGAATTGCTGGAGTCTGGGAGGCGAAGGTTGCAGTGAACTGAGGTCACACCACTGCACTCCAAACTGGGTGACAGGGCGAGACTCTGTCTCCAAAAAAAAGAAAGAAAAAAGAAAAAGAAAAAATAAAGCACCAGCCAATAAAATATAATACACATTAAAGGAATATGTACCATTTGCCCTCAAGAGTCTAATAAAGGCTTACCTTTTAAGAGGTAATTTTCACTAAAAAGAAACTTGGATATAGATGAATTAAGAACCCAAATACACGTGGAAGCAAGGAATGCACTAGTTTTAAAAATATTATGCCTTGTATGATTAATAAATTTTTAAATAAATTTATTATTTAATAAATGAATTTATTAATCATGCAAAGGCATGATTTTATAACTTGTGTCTTCAAAAATTCAATTATCATTTGGCAAAAGCAAAGCTTAATTACAGACTTGGTGGTGCTTTGAATTAACATCAGATGCTGGTGGTTATCTCCACCTAGTCTCCCATTTATCCTCTAATCTGTCACTGAAAATGGCATGTATTATTCAAGCTAAATGTTTTCACAAAGGCAGATTGGTAGACCAAATGTTACTTAATCATTTCAATATCAAGGTCACTATGTTTCTCCTCTAGGATTTGGTGCTTTAAAGTAACTTCATTCTACAACACTTCAGACATCTATAAAAGCATGAACTCGGTTCCACATCAAATTTAGTTTCAGTGAGAACAGTGGTCCTTATCTTTCTTTAATCACTATTGAATTAAAAAACACAGTTGATATGTATATAGTTCTGTACCACCTTTATACTGTAGGACATCAATTGTACTAAAATCTCAGCATATGTAGACTCCTGCTTGTGTTCCTAAACATTAATATATTGGTATGAATATAGGAAAGAAACATCCTTTCAAAATTATTGCCGGTAAGAAATTGTATATATAAATTTGCTTCCTTTAAAACTGGCAAAGTAGCTTACAGACTTTATTATCTATACAGAAAACGTTCGGGTCAGATGCTTGAGGCAGCCAAGTTCCCCTTTAAAAAGGAAAAGTTGGCAGACTTTCATAGCTACTCCTTGTGAAAAAGATACCTCAAATATGATCTCAGATTGACTGTAGAAGATGATGTTGAAGTTTCAGACTTTTAAGGCACAGGGCCCAAGGGGTTAAAAAAAAAAGTATTATTTGAGAGAAAGTTTAACAGTTGACATCTGACTGGCTGCCTGGATATGATAACCCACGGGACATAAAAGAAGACCTTAACATAGATGTATATATAAGGATCAAGTAATTTTGAGGTCTGACACAAAGAAAATGTGTTCAATACATGCAAAAGATAAGAACCTTTATCTAAAAAATGTAAAGCCCCTTCTTGTTTATATGAGAAAATACAGGATGAATTTGATGCAACTATAGGGGGATTTCCCTATTGTAAATGAAGAGAGTATGTTTCTTTGATCTCCAATGAAGAATTAGTTTGGGCAAAAAAGAATGGGCCCTTGGAAGCATTGATCTGGATAGAACTGAAAGGTTCTGCATTTTTTTCTCTGAACTGCCAATGTACATGATGGGGTGAGGAAGATGGGGCCATGGGTAGGTGGCTGTAGGAATTTAAAAAAAGTATAAAGATACCCAGATGGGGATAATAATAGTTTGATCTTAATTCAAGAAGAAATGTTTAAAATGGCCAACAGATGCCTCTCACTGAAGTATAGCATCAAGGGAGGAGCAGGCCAGAAGTGATTCTGGACAAAGCAAGAAGGAGGTCATTAGGGTTGGAATTTTACACTAATAGGTCCTGCCTCACAAAAAGAAAAATCACTCAAATGGTATCAAGGACAAGAGGAATGCTGTGTACCATTCACTCATATATATTTATTCCCATTTAAAAACTAACTGAAGATACCCCACCACAACAAAGCCCATTCTAAATGCTATCTTCATGATACCTCTATGAGGTAGACAGCATAATTCTAATTTTTATTCATAAGCAAGCTAAGGCACAAGTAGAGCCTGAGTGGTAAAAGTCGTCTGCCAATTATCAGGTCCCTGGATTTGTTCCCTGTGACGTACTTCCTCCATACTGATGCACGCAACTCAAGAGATGCTGCTATGAAATATCCTTAGAGGTAGTAGACCTGATAGCTAAACAAAATCATTCATGACTCTGGAAGACAGCACACTCTCTGCTCACTACTGGAGTCTTGGGAGATGCTCTTAAAAGTACTAGTGGGTGAGGTCCTTCTGAATAAGACCAAATCATCCATGATTATAGGAAAAAGGCTGAAGATACAGTCTTCTTGTTTCCCCACACTGTTGAGATTAGAATAGTGGCAATCTTAACAAATTATATCATCCAAGGAACCTTCAGTACTTAAAACTTTAGTCTTAACTTGTACATTAACATTCTAAGTCCTATATTTGCTAATGATTTTGATGTTTTTTGTCAGATATATTTCCACATTCTTGGTCCCAGGTAATTCTCTTTTAACATAGCCAATTTATCTTTATAAAATGTACATGGTGTTAACACCATGGATCTGAAGCAAACAATGCATCTGATTAGCATACATTGGATCCGTACATTTCGAGAATCACTTAAGTACACAAAGGAAGCGTGCAATGTTAAGGAGATGATGTGAATAGTCTTGGTGGTTTATCTAATGGGGAATTTGGTGTCTTTCAAGAAACTAAAGATACTCAAAAGTTGCTCCCCATTTCTATTAATGACAATCTAAAAATGAACATTTCCATTTGATATAAATATACAAATTTAAAATGTATGCAGTTCAGAATGGCCTACCATTTTTAGATTGTTTATGTGCCCGAAAATATACAGTCAATAAAAAAATACCAGAGAGGTGGGGACAAAAGGCTCTCTGGGTCTGTACAGCAAAAATGAATATCACTTCAACAGGTAGCGATTTGTGGAGGAAGTGGCATCCTGGGAACCAAGAAGCACTGAAAGATGGCAGGTCACAAATCTGGTGATGGGGGATATGATGTATAGTAAGGCCCGTTTTCCTGTGGAAAGAAAAAAGGACAAGAACATTTAAGTAACAGAACCAATTTAACTGGGAATGTGAAAGAAAGGGATTTACAATCATTGAGGTCATGATATAAAATGTCTAGCACATGTCTGGCACTAAGCAGGCCCTCAGTCATTAGGTAGTTCAACTGGTATCACTCAGAGTATAAGACAGGTGAAGGCAATAGGATGATAATATTGTTTTAAAAATATGCCACTTATTGCATATTTTATATGCCAGACATTTTATAGTTGCTTTTAAAATAATCCCTTTAAATCTTCACATAATGCCATGAAGTAGGTAACATTCTTACTTTACAGAAGAGGAAAGTGAGGATCACACAGATTGCATAATTTACCTGAAGTTACCTAGTTAGTAACCAGCACAACCTGAATTTAAATCCAAATCTATTTGACTCTAACATACAGATTCTTTTTTCTTAGACTGTGTTGTCTTACTGTGTGTCAAATCTTAATTTAGAGTTATGAAACAAAAAAGTTATCACAGAGGAATTTAATAGCTAGAACTACTTTGGCAGAAGTGAGTCTTCATGACATGCCTATGTGGCAAGGCTTGTAAAAATTACAGTTCTCAGGAAATTTACTTCAAGAACAAGATGGAGAATTAAATGCCAAACCTTTAATGTCAAGGTAAGGGCAACAAATTACTGTAAGGGTGAATTTTTTGGCCCTAAATTTGGCTCATCTCAATAAAAATCAAGGCAGTTAAGTTTATGATAGAAGGATCCTCAATTAGATTTATGAGACTTACGATTGGTTTCTCATTTTTAAGGAAAGTATTTCTTTGACAAAGAATTTGTTTTTCAGCAAATCACAAACAGAAAATGCTTAGCACTAGTACAAGACAATAGTTTGGAATGAAGAATTAAGTAGGAAGAAAATAGCATTTCTTCATGGTACATTTACTTTGCAGCTATTATAGAGCATTAAACCTATACGGGGTCTTGAACATGGTAGGTAGTGAAATGGCTTGAGAGACTAAATAAATCAGGTACTCAGCCATTCTTCATCACAAATGCTTTGGAGCAAGAATTGATCTTGGGCCATATCCAGGAAAACAAGAACACATCTAGGAAAACTTACCTTCTGATTATAAACCTAATTACGTATCAAACAAGATTTAAAAAAAAAATAGGTAGAAAAAAATCCTAGAATTTTGCTACATTTCTAAAAACTTGAAAAACCTTAATAAAACCTTTTTTTTTTTTTTAAATTGACAAATGGGACCTAACTAAACTAAAGAGCTTCTGCACAGCAAATCAAATTATCATCAGAGTAAACAGACATCCTATAGGATGGGAGAAAATTTTTGCAATCTATCCATCTGACAAAGGGCTAATATCCAGAATCTATAAGGAACTTAGGCAATTTTCCAAGAAAAAAACAACTTCATTAAAAAGTAGGCAAGGATATGAACAGACATTTATCAAAAAAAGACATATATGTGTACATGTGGCCAAGAAACATGAAAAATAGCTCAACATCACTGATCATTAGAGACATGCAAAACCACAATGAGATACCATCTCACGCCAATCAGAATGGCGATTACTTAACGTCAAGAAATGCTGGGGAGGTTGCAGAGAAATAGGAAGGCTTTCACACTGTTGGTGTGAATGTAAATTAGTTCAACCATTGTGGAAAACAGTGTGGCAATTCCTCAAAGATTTAGAACCATAAATACCATTTGGCCCAGCAATCCCATTAGTGAGTATATACCCAAAGGAATATAAATCATTGTTATAAAAATACATGCATCTGTATGTTCACTGCAGCAGGATTCCCAATAGCAAAGACATGAATCAACCTAAATGTCCATCAATGATAGGCTGGATAAAGAAAATGTGGTACATATATGCCATGGAATACTATGCAGCCATAAAAAGGAATCAGATATTATTTGCAGGGACACGGATGAAGCTGGAAGATTATTCTCAGCAAACTAATGAGGAACAGAAAACCAAACACCATATGTTCTCACTTATAAGTAGGAGCTGAACAGTAAGAACACAAGGACACAGGAAGGGGAACACTTACTGGGGCCTGTTTTGGGAGCGTTGTGGGGAGAGCATTAGGGAAATAAGCTAATGCATGCTGGGCTTAATACTTCGGTGATGGGTTGATAGGTCCAACAAACCACAATGGCACATGTTTACCCTAACAAACCTGCACATCCTGCACACGTATCCCGGAACTTAAAAATAATAAAAATAAAATAATTATTTAAAAAAATACCTATAAAAATGTTTCACTAACCAAATCCTGTATCTTGAATATGCATGGAAGCTACACTTACAGAAACATTCCCTGAAGAGATGAATCTATTCTGAGGTTCATCTGAAAAGTTCACCAGCTGCCTTTAAGAATTCTCTATTCTATTCTATTACCATTTTCCCCCTAAGTTTCTCGTATCTACATTAAATTGTGATAAACTAAGAAGTGCAAGTTCAATACTTAATGCCATGAAATAGAATTTCTACTATTAATCTCACACTGGGCAAGAGGCTGCTGAGCAATCAAATATTTTTTCTATTTCTAGAAACAATGACAGAAATTTAAAGAACTGTTGCCAGGCAAAATTGTATATTCTCTGCTCTGTTAAGACTGCCAATTAGGGAGGATCCAAGATGACCGAATAGAAACAGCTCTGGAGTGCAGTTCGCAGCAAGAATAATGTAGAGGGTGAGTGCCCACCGCATTTCCACACAAAAATTTTCACTGCCCACAGACCAGGATATTTCTGGGCCGAAAAACGCCACGAGTTTTTAGCACAGAGTTTTCAGCTGGTGCCGGATTGGTGCACAGAAACTCACACAAATTTGGGCGGCCGTTTCAACTGGTGCCTGGAATGCCTGGAAGACAGAGCTGGCCATTGAACTGAAAGGGAGGGGGCAAAGACAGGGCACTAGGTGATCTGGCTCGGCAGGTACCACCTCCACAAAACAAGCAATCTGAAACGCTCTGGACTGAGAGTTTCTCAGCAAGTGCAGCTGGACCCAGGATGGTCCAGCTCAGTGAGGGGAAGGGAAACCACCACTACCGAGGCAGTTCACCCAGCAGCTGGGCAGAGCCTGCAGCAGCTCAGCAACACCTCTGCTGGCAGACTGTGACTAGACTACTCTGTGCAGGGCAGGGCATCTATGAAAAAAGGCAGCAGCACATCAGGAACTTATAAATAAAGCCCCACCTTCCTAAGACAGAGCACCTAGGAAAAGAGGTGGTTATGAGTACTGCTGCAGCAGACTAAAATTCCCTGCCCAGCAGCTCTACATGGAACAATGGAGTTCCCAGAACAGCGCTTGAGCTCCTATAAGGGACAGACTGTCTCCTCAAGCAGCTCCCTGACCCCTGTATACCCAAAGAGACACCTCATAAAGGAGAGCTCAGGCCGACATCTGGCAGGTACCCTTCTGGAATGAAGATGACAGAAGAAGAAACCGGCAGCAACCCTTACTGTTCTGCAGCCCCTGTGGGTGATCCCCAGTCAAGTAGGGTCTGGAGTGGGCCTCCAGAAGTCCTGCAGCAGAGGGGCCTGACTGTTAGAAGGAAAACTAAGAAACAGAAAGAAATAACTTCATCATCAACAGAAAGGATGTCCACTCAGAGACCCCATCTGAAAGTGACCAACTATAAAGACCAAAGGTAGATAAAGCCACTAAGATGGGAAGAAACACAAAAGGATGAAAGAAGCACAAAAAGGATGAAAACACCAAAAACCAGAATGCCTCTCCTCCTCCAAAGGATCACAACTCCTCACCAGCTCGGGATCAAAGACGGATAGAGAATGAATCTGATGAATTGACAGAAACAGGCTTCAGAAGGTGGGTAATAACAAACTTCTCTGAGCTAAAAGAACACGTGCTAACCCAATGCGAAGAAACTAAGAACCTAGAAAAAAGATTAGATGAGATGCTAACTAGAATAAACAGCTTAAAGAAGAATATAAACGACTTGACGGAGCTGAAACACGCAGCACAAGAACTTCGCGAAGCATACACTAGTTTCAATAGCTGAATCAACCAAGCAGAAGAAAGGATATCAGAGATTGAAGATGAACTCAATGAAATAAAATAAGAAGGCAAGAATAGAGAAAAAAGAGTGAAAAGAAATGAACAAAGCCTCCAAGAATTATGGGATTAGGTGAAATGACCTCATCTACGTTTGATAGGTGTACCTGAATGTGATGGAGAAAATGAATCCAGGCTGTAAAACATTCTTCAGGATATTATCGAGGAGAACTTCCCCAACCTAGCAAGGCAGGCCAACATTCATGTCCAGGAAATACAGAGAACACCACAAAGATATTCCTCAAGAAGAACAACCCCAAGGCACACAATCGTCAGATTCACCAGGGTTGAAATGAAGGAAAAAATGCTAAGGGCAGCCAGAGAGAAAGGTCGAGTTAGGGAAGACACACAGCAGATCTCTCTGCAGAAACTCTACAAGCCAGAATAGAGTGGGAGCCAATATTCAACATCCTTAAAGAAAAGAACTTTCAACCTAGAATTTCATATCAAGCCAAACTAAGCTTCATAAGTGAAGGAGAAAGAAAATCCTTGATGGACAAGCAATTGCTGAGAGATTTTGTCACCATCAGGCCTGGCTTATAAGAGCTCCTGGAAGAAGCACTAAACAAGGAAAGGAACAACCAGTATCAGCCACTCCAATAATGTACCAAATGGTAAAGACCATCAACACAATGAAAAAAATGCATCAACTAACAGGCAAAACATCTAGCTAGCATCAAAATGGCATGATCAAATTCACACATAATAATATTAACCTAAAACGTAAATGGGCTGAATGTCCCAATCAAAAGACACAGACTGGCAAATTGGATAAAAAGTCAAGACCCATCGGTGCTGTATTTCAGAAACCCATCTCACATGCAAGGACACACATAGGCTCAAAATAAAGGGATGGAGGAAGATTTACAGAGCAAATGGAGAGAAAAAAAAAAAAAAAAGCAGGGGTTGCAATCCTAGTCTCTGATAAAATGGACTTTAAACCAACAAAGATCAAAACAGACAAAGAAGGGCATTACATAATGGTAAAAGCATCAATGCATCAAGAAGAGCTAACGATTCTAAATATATATGCACCCAATACAGGAGCACCCAGATACATAAAGCAAGTTTTTAATGACCTACAAAGAGATTTAGACTCCCACACAATAATAGTGGGAGACTTTAACACTCTACTGTCAATATTAGACAGATCAATGAGACAGAAAATTAGCAAGGATATCCAGGACTTGAATTCAGATCTGTACCAAGCAAACCTAATAGACATTTACAGAACTCTCCACCCCAAATCCACAGAATATACATTCTTCTCAGCACTACATTGCACCTACTCTAAAATTGACCACATAATTGGAAGTAAATCACTCCTCAGCAAATGCAAAAGAAAGGAAATCATAACAAACAGTCTCTCAGACCACAGGGCAAACAAATTAGAACTCAGAAATCAGAAACTAACTCAGAACTGCACAGCTTCATGGAAACTGAACAACTGGCTCCTGAATGTCGACTGGATAAACAATGAAATGAAAGCAGAAATAAAGATGTTCTTTGAAACCAATGAGAATGAAGACACAACATACCACAATCTCTGGGACACATTTAAAGCAGTGTCTGCAGGGAAATTTATAGCAATAAATGCCCACATGAGAAGTGAGGAAAGATGTAAAATTGACACTCTATCATCAAAATTGAATGAGCTAGAGGAGCAAGATCAAATAAACTCAAAACCTAGCAGAAGATAAAAAATAACTAAGATCAGAGCAGAACTGAAGGAGATAGAGACACAAAAAACCCTTAAAAAAAAAAAACAATAAATCCAGGAGCTGGATTTCTGAAAACATCAACAATATAAGACAGACCGCTTGCGAGATTAATGAAAAAAAAAAAAAAAAAAAAAAGGGAAAAGAACCAAAAAAAATGCAAAAAAAAACAAAAAAGGAGATATCACCACTGAATCCACAGAAATACAAACTATCATCAGAGATTACTACAAACAACTCTGCACATAAACCAGTAAATCTGGAAGAAATGGGTAAATTCTGGGACACTTGCATCCTCCCAAGCCTAAACCAGAAAGAAGTTGAAAGCTTGAATAGGCCAATAACAAGGGCTGAAGTTGAGGCTGCAATTAACAGCCTACTCACCAAAAAAGCCCCGATGGGTTCACAGCCAAATTCTACCAGACATATAAAGAGGAGCTGGTACCATTCCTTCTAAAACTATTCCAAACAATACAAAAAGATGGAATCCTTCCCAAATCATTTTATGAGACCAATATCATCCTGATAGTAAAACCCAAGAGAGACTCAACAAAAAAAAACTTCAGGCCAATATCCATGATGAACACAGATTCAAAAATCTTCAGTAAAATACTGGCAAGCAGACTGCAACAGCACATCAAAAAGCTTATCCACCACAATCAAGTAGGCTTCATCCTAGGGATACAAGGCTGGTTCAACATATGCAAGCCTATAAACGTAATTCGCCACATAAACAGAACCAAAGACAAAAACCACATGATCAACTCAATAGATACACAGAAGACCTTTGACAAAATTCAACAGCCCTTTATGCTAAAAACTCTCAATAAACTAGGTATCAAAGGAATGTATCTCAAAACAATAAAAGCTATTTACAACAGCCTACAGCCAATATCATACTGAATGGGCAAAAGCTAGAAGCATTCCCTTTGAAATCTGGCACTAGGCAAGGATGCCCTCTCTTACCACTCCTATTTGATATAGTATTGGAAGTTCTAGCCAGAGCAATTAGGCAAGAAGAAAAAAAAAAATAAGGGGTATTCAATTAGGAAAAGAGAAAGTCAAATTGTCTCTATTTGCAGACGACATGATTGTATATTTAGAAGACCCTATCATTTCAGCCCAAAATCTCCGGAAACTGATAAGCAACCTCAGCAAAGTCTCAGGATACAAAATCAATGTGCAGAAATCACAAGCATTTCTATACACCAATAACAGACTAACAGACAGCCAAATCATAAGCAAACTCCCATTCACAACTGCTACAAAGAGAATAAAATACCTAGAAATACAACTAACAAAGGATGTGAAGGACCTCTTCAAGAAGAACTACAAACCACTGCTCAATGAAATAAGAGAGGACACAAACAGATGGAGAAATATTCCATGCTCATGCCTAGGAAGAATCAATATTGTGAAAGTGGCCATACTGCCCAAACTAATTTATAGATTCAACGCTATCCCCATCAAGCTACCAATGATCTTCTTCACAGAACTGGAAAAAAACATTTAAACTGATATGGAACCAAAAGACAGCCTGCATAGCCAAGACAATCCTAAGCAAAAAGAAAAAAGCCGGAGGCATCATGCTACCTGATTTCAAACTATACTACAAGGCTACAATAATCAAAACAGTATGGTACTGGTACCAAAACAGAGATATAGACCAATGGAACAGAACAGAGGCCCTGGAGGCAATGCCACACACCTACAATCATCTGATCTTTGATAAACCTAACAAAAATAAGCAATGGGGAAAGGATTCCCTGTGTAATAAATGGTGTTGGGAAAACTGGCTAGCACTGTGCAGAAAGCAGAAACTGGACCCCTTCCTGACATCTTACACGAAAATTAACTCCAGATGGATTAGAGACTTAAACATAAGACCTAACACCATAAAAGCCACAGAAGAAAACGTAGGCAACACCATTCAGGACACAGGCATAGGCAAGGACTTCATGACTAAAACACCAAAAGCAATGGCAACAAAAGCCAAAATAGACAAATGGGACCTAATTAAACTCCAGAGCTTCTGCACAGCAAAAGAAACAATCATAAGAGTGAACTAGCAAGCCAACAGAATGGGAAAAAAATTTTACAATCTACCCATCTGACAAAGGGCTAATATCCAGAATTTACAAAGAATTAGAACAGATTTAAAAGAAAAAAACAAACAAACATATCCAAAAGTGGGTGATGGATATGAACAGACACTTTTCAAAAGAAGACATATATGAGGCCAACAAATATATGAAAAAATGCTCATCATCACTGATTATTAAAGAAATGCAAATCAAAACCACATTGAGATACCACCTCATAGAAGTTAGAATGGCAATCATTAAAACACCTGGAAACAACAGATGCTGGAGAGAATGTGGAGAAACAGGAACACTTTTACACTGTTGGTGGGAGTGTAAATTAGTTCAACCATTGTGGAAGACAGTGTGGCACTTCCTCAAGGACCTAGAAATGGAAATTCCATTTGACCCAGCAATCCCGTTACTGGGTATATACCCAAAGGATTATAAATCATCCTATTATAAAGACACATGCACACGTATGTTCATAGTGGCACTGTTTACAATAGCAAAGACCTGGAACCAACCCAAATGCCCATCCATGATAGACTGGACAAGGAAAATGTGGCACATACACACCATGGAATACTATGCAGCAATCAAAAACGATGAGTTTGTGTCCTTTGTAGGGACATCGATGAATCTGGAAACCATAATTCTCAGCAAACTGACACAAGAACAAAAATTCAAACACTGCATGTTCTCACTCATAGGCGGGTGTCGAACAATAAGAACACATGTACACAGGGAGGGGAGCATCACACACTGGGGTCTGTTGTGGGGGGCAAGGGAGGGGCAGTAGGTGGGTGGAGAGTTGGGGAGGGATAACATGGAGATAAATGACAGATGTAGGTGATGGGGGGATGGAGGCAGCAAACCACATTGCCATGTGTGTACCTATGCAACAATCCTGCATGATCTGCACATTTACCCCAGAATCTAAAGCACGATTAAAAAAAAAAAAAAAGAAAAGAATGCCAACTGGCTCTCTTTCTGAAATGGTCTCAGTATCATCGTTATCTAGACTAAAAAATAGCTTCTGATTACCTTCAAAGGTTCTTTTGATCCTATAAAATTTATGTTGCTATTTCAAGTCACATAAATCCCAGAAAAATAGAAATCCACTGAAACTTAGGTTTCTATATTTTTTTAAGCAGATACTAACCAACGCCACGTCACTCCTTAACCAAATAAAGAACCTTCTATATGCAAGGCACAATTTGAACATGATAATGAAATTAACCAACTCTATACTCATTTCTTTTCGCTGATCATATTTTTAATTCTTCCTAACAACGGAAAACGTTTCCTTACAAGGTACTATGAAGCTACCTACTGGTATCTCCATTTCAATGTCTGATGGGCACCTCACACCTAATGTGTCACAGACAACACAGTACCTGTCCCTTCCCCCTAATATTTCAACCCTCTTCCCCCAAACTGCTTCTCTGTGGTGGTAGTAGCACCATCCACCAAGTCTCCCAAAGCAGAAACTTACTTTCTGCTTCATCTCAGTGGCTACTCAGTCACCAAATGATACAAATTTTATTTCCTAAAATGTCTATTTCTAAATATCTCTAAAATCTTCAATTCCCTGCCATTGTCACTAACACTGCCCTAACAATACTGTCTCATTTCTCCTCCAGTCTTTATTAACAGACCTCATCTTTTCCCCCAGGGACTTACCCCTTCCTCTCTAGTCATTCTCTATGCTGTTTCTATAGTCATTGTCTAAACAGGAATGTAATCGCAATTCTCCCTTGCAGAACACTCTCCGCTGACTACAAAGCCAAAGACCGGCAGCACTAATATGTCAAGTTACTGTATCCAGTGATGTGCTCTCTGCCCGCCCCTTCCACATCATCTCCTGATACCTTCTGCTATAGTTTGAATATCTGACCTCTCAAACCTCATGTTGAAATTTGATCCCCTTGCTGGAGGTACGGCCTAGTGGGAGGTGTTTGGGTCATGGGGGCAGAGCCCTCATAAATATCTTGCTGCTCTCCTCATGGTAATAAGTTCTCACTCTATTAATTTCTGTGAAAGCTTGTTATTAAAGAGACTGGCACCCCACTTCCTTCTCTCTCTTGCTTTCTCTTTTGCCACATGATCTCTATACCCACCGGCTCCCCTTCCCCTTCTACCATGAGTAGAAGCAGCTTGAATCCCTCATCTAAAGCAGATGCTGGTACAGCCTGCAGAATTGTGAGCTGAATAAACCTCTTTTCTTTATAAATTACCTAGCCTCAGGTGTTCCTTAATGATAACACAAAAATGGATGAAGACAGATTGGTACTGAGGAGTGGGGTATTGCTTTAAGGAGACCTGAAAATATGGAAGCAGCTTTGGAACTGGGCAATGGGCAGAGTTTGGAAGAGTTTGCAAGGCTTAAAAGATAACAGAAAGACTTAGGGAAAGTTTGAAACATCTTAGAAATTGGTTAAGTGGTTGGGACCAAAAAAAAAAAAAAAAAAAATGCTAATAGCAAAGGCCATGCAGGTAAGGTCTCAGATGGATATGGGAAACTTAGGAATTAGAGCAAAGGTCATCCTCATTACACCCTGGCAAGGAACTTGGTTGCATTGTGTCCATCCCCTAGGGTTTTATGGAAGGCCAAACAATACTGGTACCCTATGGTATCTGGTGGAAGAAATTTCTAAGCAGCAAAGCATTCAAGAAGTAGTGTGGCTTCTTTTAATAATAGCTTACGATCAGATATGAGAGTAAAGAAATGACATAAAGTTGGAATTCATAATTAAAAAGGATGCAGAACATAATTATTTTAGAAACTCTCAGCCTAGGCATGTGGTAGAGAAGGAATGAACATTTTCAAGAGAGGAATCTAAGGGTGCTGTGGAGCGACCAGTTGCTAGAGAGATTAGCAAGGATAAATCTTTGAGGTAGCTCCTTGCATCACAGGCCCAGAGTACTAAAAGAACAGAATGGTTTGGCGGGACAAGGCTTTAACACTTCAGGATGCTGCTCTCTGCATCTCAGTCCCTCCGGTTTCAGCGATGGCTCAAAGGGTCCCAGGTACTGCTTGGGCCACAGCTCTGAAGGGTACAAGCTATAAGCTTTGGTGGCTTCCATGAGGTGTTAAGTCTGCAGGCATGCGGAATGCAAGAGCTTGGCAGCTTGGAACTAGATTTCAGAGAATATATTAGAAAGCCTGGGTTCCCAGGCAGAAGTCTGCAGCAGTGCAGGAGCACCTCGAGGCAGTCCTCACTAGGGCACTGCCTAGTGGAGCTATGGGGTTAGGTTGCTCCCATCCAGACCCCACAATCAGCCTAGAAAAACCTCTGGCATTCAACTTCAACCTGTGAGAGCAGCCATGTGGGCTGCAACCAGCAAAGCCATGGGGTTGGGAGTGCCCAAGGCTGTGGGTGCCCACCCCTTGTACCAGTGTGCCCAGTATGCAGAACATGAAGTCAAAGGAGATTTTGGAGATTTAAGATTTGATGTCTGCTCTTATAGGTTTTGGACTTGCAAGGGGCTGGTTACTCCTTTCTTTTGGCCTATTCCTCTTATTCCTCCCTTTTGGAATGGGAATGTTTATCCAGTGCCTAAATAACCATTTTATCTTGAAAGCAAGTAACTTTGATTTTGATTTTACAGACTTACAGTTGTGAGGAACCTGCCTTGAGTCTCAGATGAGACTTTGAATTTCTGAGTTGATGTTGGAACAAGTTAAGACTTTTGGGACTACTGGGATGGAATGATTATACTTTGCATGTGAGAAGAACATGAGGTTTGGGTGGCTAGGGGCAAAAGGCTACATTTTGGATATTTGACCCTCTAAACCTCATGTTAATATTTGATCCCCAGTGTTGGAGATGGGGTCTAATGCAAGGTGTTGAGTCATGGATCTCTCATAAATGGCTTGATGCTGTCCTTGTGGTAATGAGTAAGTCCTTGCTCTATTAGTTCCTGTGAAAGTTGGTTGTTAAAAAGACCCTGGCACCTCCCTTCCCTCTCTCTTGCTTCCCTTCCCACCATGTGATCTCTGCACATACTGGCTCCCCTTCCCATTCCACCATGAGTGGAAGCAGCCTGAGTCCCTCACCAGAAGCAGAAGCTGGTGCCCTGCTTCTCATACAGCCTGCAGAATCCTGAACCAAATAAATCTACTCTATATAAATTACTTAGCCTTGGGTATTCTCTTACAGCAACAAAGAAATGGACTAAGAAACCCTCTTTTGTGTCTTCCCCATTTTTACGCCTCTCTTTGATCTAATAACTCCATTTTAGAAAGCTCTAGCATAGATACAGAGAGATGATCCAATGGGCCAAGTGTTAGTTTATAAGTTAGTCTACTTAATTTTGATTAATTACATTATTATGCCTTTATTTATACAAAAATATAACAGCTAAAATAAACACCCAAACAAAACTAAAAAACAAAACCAAGCCTGAGTGTGGAGGAGTTATGGTTGATATTTAATGAATGCCTGGTTTATAGGCTCTTAAGTATATAGAAAATGCTTTGGCTTAAAATACAAGTCCTTTAGATTTTCTAATCAAACACCCAACGTGTACATTTCTATCCCAGAAAATAAATAATAAATCCAGACACTGGCCGTGAACTGTCATTCCAAATTTTGAGTACTAAAATGTTCTTTAGTGCCTTTCCCATTTTCTGCTATCCATTTTTTTTAAGCATTAAGATGAGTGACGTAGAGCTTGAAGGAAAACACTAAGATCATTCTCTACTCAAGCAATCTGCAGTTAATACAAACTAATGTACTTTTTTCTCTTCCCTATATTCAACAAGTTTTCTATCTATGATCCAGCTGCTCCAATTACAAATCCTCTCTGTACAACATCCAAACATGAATTTTTATTAGCCAATAGATCACATTATACACTTTACTCTGCACATAAGGGAAAAGGAAATTATAGCTAAAGTTAGAGAAATGTTAGAGAGAAACTGTGTTGCAGAATTTTTATTTTACTGTATATACATTGCACAATAACTAGGGAATAATTCATTTCAAGCTTAATATAACTTTCAAATATATCCCCTGGTTCATGCATAAAAATATGCAATCAGCAACAGTTAAACAATAAGCTTGATGAACTTTTGGCCACGTGTGTTGCTTTTTTTTCCAAAAAATTACTAAGGTGATACCATAAATAGACACAATAGAATAAACTTTGATGAAATTCACGATTAGTCTTTTGACTAGTGCTTATGTAAAGGATCCACAAATACATCTACAAATAATAACAATATCATCAGATGATGCTCTTAAAAATGTTATACAACTTTGAGAAAAATGAAACTTTTAGCAGGGTAAAGACTATTGAGATAGGTTACATGATTTACAATTAATCCTAAAAGTGGACGCCAATAAATTCTTCTGGCTCTGTGCAGATGGAAAGCCATTCAATCTTAAGAAAATTAGGCAGAGGTATCTATCTTAAATATGGTAGAAAACTTATGATACAAACAAAAATTGGTTCCGAACTCAGTGGGAGAGAGAAATCTCCCACTGAAACGTTTAAAACGTTTATCTGCGGAAAATGGCTCTCTTGGGACAAACCCTTTTCCTAAAGTCATCATAGGGAAAGTACGTTAAATAGTATTATGAAGTTTACAAAGACCCACCAATTTACATTACTATCTGGTAATGACAGGAGGTTGTGCTCATAAGTGCTGCTCTACAGAACAGTTAATATACCATACCAGCTGAGGGAGAACTTCTGGTACTTCTTACCCTGGCATCATATTCAAGGACAAAAGGAGGAAAGTCGATCTGTTCTGGTGATATGGCAGAAAATAGCTGGTGGAGGCTGTCCACATGATGGATTTTGTCCTTCAGTCCTGAGACAGAAAAGGTGGTAAAAAACCATGTTGACACCTGATTAACAGAAGACAAAAAATAATTTAAGCCAGTTGCCACACTCAGAAACATAATCACAATTTGGAAAATTTATAGTAGATAAAAACTGTATTTCAAAATCTTAACTAGTATTTTTCAAAGTGCAATTTGAGTTGTACAATCATCAGTTTAGTTGAATGTTAATAACATCAACAAGAAGAAATGACGATAACACTGACCAGAGACTATAATGAGTTTTGTTTCAGGAAGCTTTTGTTTCCGTTACATGTATATATGTTCCCATGCGTGTAGTGTGTTAGTGATGCACAACATGCTTCTTACTGTGGATTATGTCAAAACCACTGCATTATTTGGTAGAATAATTGGTGTTCCAGTCTTCTGAAAATGGTTAATATTTCCAAATCTCACACTGTGAATTTTTGAAATGAGACTGAAAAGAAAGTTTGTGCCAATATTTGGAACTTATATATTTTCAGTTGACGGTTGGCATGAGTCTCTTTCTCAAAGTCCATCAAAGTGAATCACTTGTAGATGTGGTACCCTTTGCTCATTTCACTTGATAACATGTGATCCCTCTCTAAAAGCTAGTCTGCAAAATTTGTTGGTTCCCAAAAAAAGGATAAAAAAATTCTTGATAGCAAACAATACTGACAAACTGTAGGTAATTGCTAGAGATTAAAATTATTGTTTATCTATCTAAATTGGCAGTCACCAATCAGTCCATGTTTATCAACATACAATAGTCCTACAGGGCAGTATGATGTTGCTGCTATCCCCATTTTACTTAAAAGAAGAAGGTAACGTATGCATATGAACTTTCAGTGCACTGGCATAATCTACTCCAAATAGGCACAAACTGGGTATGTTATAAATACAGGCCACTTTGGGTGCTTATCACGGATTTCAATCATTTTGTTAATTTCTCTTTGGCATCCTATCATGTTCTTCAGTGCCTGTTCCAAACCTTTAACATATTCCAGACCCTTAATATGACATGCTTTCTACATGCTTAGTTAGAAAAGACAGAATAACAGAGACAACACTGAACTAAGTTCTATCAGAATTTTATTCAAACTTCCAGACTCAGAAGAAGTGTCATTTTCACCATTATTTCTTCCTTACAGCTCCAAACAGACTATCTCCTTAACTAACTTCTTATAACCTTACTTAAATCTCTTGGTAGAGATTTAAGTTACCTCCTGGTATTTCTTACCTCCTGGTATTTCTGTTACTTATACTGTACTGATTTCTCAAATCTCCCTAGTGCCTAGCAGATAAACAGAATTATAGTCCCTAGAGTATTATGAGGTACTAACAGAGCCATGAGTTCTCCAGTATTTGTTAAAAGAATGAATGAATAAAGATAAGGTCTATTTTATAATGATTTTTACGGCTTGGGTCATTATTCTATGTTGATGACACTACCAACAATTGATTTAAGGCATCAAACATTAACATTACCCTCCGTATCTTCTCCTCTCCCATTTTACCAAGTCTATTTGGAGAGAGGCGGGGAGTGGGCAGGGGTAGAACTTGGCCTTGTAGAACCAAGTGAATTAATTTAAACAATCCTTGAATATACAACAAAATCAGTTTGTTTAAACACATACTATTATATACCCTACTGATACAAACTTCTACAAGAGATTAGTGAAAATGCCGGATTAAGAGCTCCACAACTAATCACAGAGGTAGCTAAAGTAATGAAAGCTCTAAAGAGACTATGGAGATTTTAGAGATTCTAGAAAGAACTTAAGAAAATCAATGAGGTGGTAGAGGCAGAACAAAGAAGAGCCTTAAGGTTCTTTACTCAGCATAATTATTTTGAGATTCATCATCATGTTGCTGTATATGTCAACAGTTCATTCATTTTTATTGCTGAGTAGTATTTTATTACATGGATATACCACCACAGTTTGGTTACCAATTCTCCCAGTGATTGGCATTTGGGGTTTCTAGGTTTTGCTACCACAAATAAAGCTGCGATGAGCATTTGTGTACAAGCTTTTATATGGATGTTTTCATTTATCTTGGGTAAATACTTAGGAATGAAACAGCTGTATCACATAGTAGATGTAGGCTTAACTTTTTAAATAAACTGCCAAATTGTTTTTCACACTTGCTGTAATACTTTGTATTATGATTACCATATGAGATTTTCAATTCTTCCACATTCTCAACAACATTTGGTATGGTCAGGTTTTCAAATTTCAGAAATTCTAATAGGCTTGTAATGATATCTCATTGTAGTTAAATCTGCATTTCCCTCATAACTAATTATGTTGAAAATCTTTTCATGGACAGCTGCAGTGGCTCACGCCTATAATACCAGCACTTTGGGAGGCCAAGGCAGGTGGATCTCGAGGTCAGGAGATCAAGACCATTCTGGCTAACATGGTGAAACCTCATCTCTACTAAAAATACAAATAATGAGCTGGGTATTGTGGCACATGCCTGTAGTCCCAGCTACTCGGGAGGCTGAGGCAGGAGAATCGCTTGAATCTGGGAGGCGGAGGTTGCAGTGAGCTGAGATGGTGCCATTGCACTCCAGTCTGGCCAACAAAAGTGAAATGCTGTCTCAAAAAAAATAAAATCTTTTCATGTGCTTAGTTGCTGTCTGTACATCTTTCATGAAGTGCATGTGCAAATTTTTCCCCATTTCTTCTTTTTTTTTTTTTTTTTTAAATAACTTAGAGATGGTGGTCTCACCGTGTTGCCTAGGCTGGTCTCAAACTCCTGGACTCAAGCCATCCTCCCACCTCAGCCTCCCAAAGTGCTGGGATTATAGTCATGAGCCACTATGCTCAGCCTGCAGTTTTTAAATTACTCAAAATACTTCATATAAATTTTAAAATGGTATTTGAATGAGAAACTCAATCATTTCATAAATAATGAGAAATTATTTACAAAAATACAGTGAAAATCATTCTCTCACTGAAGTTTTCACTCATCTCTTAATTCAAGAACATAATGAGGACCTTTCAGTACTTATCACACATAATTTTCACACAATGATTTAAAAAGTGACTATTTCTACCATCTTTTACAGTTTCCCCTCTACTAACTCCTACAGTATTAGTCTATCTTGGCTACTGTACTAATTTCTAGATTATTTCTTCTTGGTCTCCTTCCCTGATCTCAGCAATGTCTTAAGTTGTCCTCTTTGCTCTAAGTCTCCCTGTGGCTTTTTTCATTAATAAATGTAAAAAGCTAAAACCCTATTTATTTGATGGTGACTCTCAAATTTATATCCCAGTCCATATTCCCTACATCTCATGACACCTGGGAGCCATGGATGACATAGTTCTTTCTCTCATCCTTACTCATCTAATATTTAAGACACCACTAAATCTGTTTTTTAATGCCCGAATAAGTAATTTTTCTCTAAACCAACTCACATTTCCAATTCGTTTATGTTTCATTTGTTGTTGCCTAGACCAGGAAATAGCAAACTGTTTTGAAAAGGACCATTATAGTAAATATTGCAGGCTTCTTATAATAACATTATAAGAAAATTGTTCACAAGGCATGCCTGAAAGGCTCTTGGAGCAGTGCAATACTGGAGAGGACATGAAAATTAATTAGGAGGCCACCGTGTCATTTCAATAAAAGCTGATAGTGGGATGAACTAATGTAGAGGCAGTGGGAATAAAGACACAGGCATAAATTTGAGCAATAGTAAATACACAGAACTGATGCAATGTGCTAGGGGGTGAGATAGAGAAAGTGCTCCAGAATGCCTCTCTGGTTTCTGGCTTAGGCACTTGGGTAGGAAGTCATTCCATTTACTAACACAGGGAATACAAACAGCAGTTGGGGAATAGGTGGAAGAGGAGTATATGAGGAGTTCTGTTTAAAAATGCTGAACTTCAGGGGCCTATAAGGCACCTAAGTAAAGACATCTAATCAGTAGTTCAATACCAAGGTCTAAAGCCTAAGAACAATGATGATAATGATGACAACAATGAAGATAGCTTATATTACTGAGCACTTATTATATGTCAGGTAATGTTTTAAGTATTTTATATGTATTAACTCATTTCTTCTTACAATAACCCTAAAAGATAGGTACTATTAGTATTCCCATTTTATAGGGTACAAAATTAAAGTGCAGAGAAATTATACTACTTGCCTGAGATGATAAATTGGTAATTAGTAGAGCTGGGATTAGAACTTAGGTCACCTGAATCTTGATACCACAGTTCTAAACATTAGGATTTATTGCCTCCCCAGACATATGTTTGAAGACTGCATGTATTTTGGAGGGTCACTGAAGCAATGGGAATAAAAAAGGTACAGAATTAAAGATGAGGTTAGAGAAACACAGGAACACTAACACTCAAAGGATGCAAGCAGGAAGCCAGGTGCAGTGGCTCATGCCAGTAATTCCAGCACTTTGGGAGGTCAAGGTGGGAGGATCACTTGAGGTCAAAAGTTCGAGACCAGCCTTGGCAACATGGCAAGGACCCCCTCTATAAAAATACACACACAAAAAATTAGCCAAGCGTGATGGTGTGCATCTGCACTCCTAGCTACTCTGGAGGCCAAAGCAGGTGGATCCTTTGAGGCCAGGAGTTGTAGGTTACAGAGTGAGACCCTGTCTCTAAAGAGATGAGCAGAGAAAGACAGGTCGACAAAGGAGACTGAGAAGCAGCAGCCAGAAGGATGAGAGAAACCAGGCAAGGTAAGTTTCAAAGAAGCCAAGACAATGTGTGTCAAGGAAGAAGCGATCAACTGTGTTTAAGGCTATAGGGAATGCCAGTAACATAGAAAAGTGTCTATTATTTTTAGTGGCCCAGAAATGTATGGATGATTTTGGTGTGAAAAGCTTCAGCTGGCAGAGCAGGATCAGAACCACACTGGAGTAATTTAACAGATACATGAGAAATGAAGATGATGAGCACAGAACAAAGATTACACTAAACAGTTTTGATTGTAAAGTGGAGGAGAGAAAAACAGATGTGTTAGCATGCTTAAAAGTTGATAGATAATTTGGATGCCGCAAAGTGGGAGAGGAGAAAGACACTACCTGTTGAAGAGAGGTTCTTAAGGAAAGGGAAATACACTCTGTAGTTTACAGTCTGGGATTAAAATGCCTAGATTTAAATCCAGCCTTTGCTACTAACTGTTACCTTGGTTCCTGAATCTCTCTAAACATCATTTCCCTTACCTGTACAGTGGGAGTACTAACGCTAACTATGTCACAGGTATACTGCAAAGCTTAAGCAAGATAATTCATGGGAAGAACTGGCAGTTAGTAAGTTCTCAGAAAACTTTAGCTAACGTCATTACCATGGGATCCACAGCACATGGAGAGGGACTGTCCTTCATTAAGAAGCACATTAATGAACTGTGTTCATTAAGAAGGAACACATTTTTGTGACAGAGAAAAAAGAGGCAATGATATGAACAGATAAGTAGGTTTGGAGTGTGAAGGTAAAGAGCTCTTTGCTGATGGTTTCTATGAGTGAAGAAAGCTGTACAATGGGTTAAGTTTAGGTTTTGATGGGCAGGTATGATGAAAGAGTAAGAGTTCATAGGTTAATTTACGCAATGACAAGAGTGGATGAAGTGATAAAATGTCAGTTTTAAGCTCGATAGAGAAGAAAATAAAGGTAAGAAAGATGGCATTTTTAGAAAGAGTAAAAAGACCAAGGGACTACATATCTTGACAAAGTCAAGATACAGGCTTAGGAACTAGGACTATAATTGTGAGCAACATTACTATATTCTAGCCCTCATGGATCTTGCTGGTTCATGTATAAGGCAGAAAATTAAACACGCAACTAAAATAAAAACATAACAATGATACAAGACTACAGAATCTTAAGGGGTTACAATGCAAGAATAGCGACTAGCTGCAGTATTAGTCAGGGAAGGATTCCTATAAAAAGTGGAGCTGAGACCTGAAGGCCAAGCAGGAGGTAGCATGAGCAGAGGAGGGAAGTGTACTCTGTACCAACAGCATAAGCAAGGCCCAGGTGAGCACAGAGCACGAAAACAGGCAGGGACTGATGGGCTAACAGCTTGTAAGGGTTGCCCAGAAAGGCACTGGAGTCACATACACTAAAACATGAGGACTATAACTCAAGATCACTTAGCAACCAGGAAATTGGCAGTCACAATGGTGACAGCAACAATTAAGATGCTGAGCTGTATCTTAATACTCTGGGCATGTAGTACACATAAATTCTAGATTTAGCCAAAGAGAAAAATACTATACCTTTGAACGAAATGTGGGATGAACAAAATAAACAGCCTTCAAATTCCTCTTGTACCTGATCCAGAAATAAAATGACAAGAAAATCAGTATAAGTTCAAGCCTAAAACCAATTACTATTATAGACAATCAGCTCTTTGCCCGAGTATATATATTCAAAGAAAAATAAAGGCAGCTCTAATTTACAGATTGAATTTTAGGTGAATGTCAAAAAGAATTCCAAGAACATTTCATTTTTTAAAGTATCTGTTTTATAGGAGGTAATAAGTGCTTCTGTCAGCTGAGCTAGAGCCAGCTATATGTAGGACAAAGTTTTTTCATATTTAACAAACAAATTTATTGTATGTCATTTTTTAATATGATGTTAGAATCTCTGGAATCTGAGGTATGAATTAAACAGCACTAAACCACTTAAATTACAGCAAAATTTTAAACTGAAAAGTTTCAATCATCATATTAAAACAACAGAATTTGCTGTGTTCCAGAAATTACAAAGGCTTTCTACTCAAATTCTCGTAACAATTCTATGAGCCCAGTACTATTACTGCAGCTTTTTCAGCACCCCCAAAGTCACCCAGCCGTAAAGTGGCAGAGCCAGGAACTGAACCCAGGCAATACAGCTCCAGAATCATACTCCTACCCACTATTCCATCTGGCCTCTGTACGTGTGCCTGAAATTTTTTTCAACTGTCCAATAATCAACATTGGGTCATGCGAGGTTAACTGAAAAGGACTTCAGAGAAGTAGTGAAAACTATTTCACAGTTGAGGCCTGTTCCAAGTTAAAGAACTGGTTAGTGGTAGAAGCAGAACTACAGTGGCGTGGAGTTTCCTTTCACATACAACCCGCATTCAGAGTAAGCTAAAAAGGTGTCTACTGGGTAATGAAAGCTTTAATATTCCTAATTAAGATGAGATTTAATGGGAGGAGTAAGATAGCCGGAAATTTACAGCAATTTGCCTTCTTTGTATCCTAACTGTAAAACAAGCTTCTCAATGCAATCCACAAAGACACTGTGATGCTACAAATAAAAAAAACGGCTAACAGGAGGGTTGAGTGCCAATTTTTATTAAGAAAAAAAATATTAGTAAGAAAAAATGTGAAACACTACATTTCATCCTTGCTATAGTGCGGTGTCATATATTTTCTGGTTAAAATTTCCATTATCATTTTGAGGCAAATACGCTTTAATGAAAACAATTTTCTAGTTCCAAGTCAGTAACCTGGGTTCAAGTCCAAATTCTGCATTTACTGTTGTGAGACTTTGCGCACATGCTTCACATTGGAGAATCTCAGTATCTCCCATCTTTCAAACACAGATAATCTCTCTCTAAACAACTCATGGGTGAAAGGATCAAAGTAAATAATGTTTATAAATGTATTTTGATAAGCATAATCATATAAATAGAAGGTAACATTTTTGTTATTTTATACACAAACACTGGTAATGTAAAAAGTTTACATACGAATTTACTTTAATGCTAAATAAGTTTTAGTTAGGGAGGGTCTCCTATGATTGAAATCTCTATGTATGATAAAAATCTTTGTTACATGAAATATCCTTTTATAGCATACAAAGCAATGTTTGCCACCACTCAATATTAGGAAAAAAGAAGCTATTTCCCCTTCATAATTTGCAAAAATAACTAACTTGACATCAACAACATCGTAGAGTTTCTTCAGGAAGTCAGAGTCCAGGTGATTGTATTCGCTGGTCAGTGTGTGAAAATACACTAATACATACTCCTTCACAGCAATGTGATCCATTACATGAATGAAATATAAGAGAGCCTAAAAGAAAAAAGGGGAATAATCATTTTGAACAGCAGTCTATTTTACAGAGGCCTAGAGGAAAAAAAAAAAAAAAAAAAAAAACAAAAAACACACACACAGAAAACTAACCTACTCTATGCCCTAGTCATCACAGATGGATAACTCAGAGTGATGAATATCCATTTTCTTCAAAAAGATCTCCAGGAAAGTGAATCATCCCAGTGTTTAATAATTCTCCTAAGCGCTACAGTACAATTCCTTTCTGTCTTGTTCTAAGTGATGGAGGAGAACAATCAGTCTCTATCTTCTAAAACAACTCTTCATATTCTGGAAAAAGTTCTTGGATCAACTACCAAGTTTTCCCTCTCTAGGATAATGATATAAAAATCATTAGTAGAATTTCTACACTTTTAATAATTTTTTAAGTTTCTGCTTGAATTCAATCAAAGTCTTTCCAGTCTCTACGCAGAAACAGACTTATGGCCTGCACATAACCAAGAATTACAATAAAAAGATATAAGTGCCTCACATGATTCACCTGAGAGCTAATTTTTTTAGATCTTTAGCGCTGATCTGAAGGAGGACACTGAGAGGTTTAATCAGTAGAGGGGCAATAGGCTGGGAAGCATTTCTAGAGCTCTGAAAGACTCAAATTTAATGTGACCCAAATCGGTTATAGAAATATTCCATTACAACAATGAAAAATTTAAAAGAAACACCAAAAACAAAACACAGATACAATATAGGCAGGGCCAGTATGACCCAGTGGTTTAGCTGTAAACAATCACGTAGAAAAAGGAAGAGGTAACAATCGAAGGATAATTATAAAACAAACTGTTTGCCAATTCCTCTTCAGGTGAGGCCTTGACATTAACATGGTTGGATTAACCTGGATTAGGAGCAGAAGAGGAGTGCATTAAGAAAACACAGTATCTTTCCACTCATTACTTGCTTTGGTAACATTATTATCATCAGCTGTCTCCATATTTTACAGGAAATGATACATTGTGAGTATCCAGAACACATCAAAATCAAATGCAAGGATTTATGGTTTTATTGGCAATAATCACATCATAAAAATGAGTGTCATGCTGATTATTAATAACACAAATGATTACAAATTGAAACTTACTAATGGTATAATTTTTATCAATTTAGTTATTCCCTCTGTATGTGTGTGTGTCTGTGTGCGCGCGTGCGTGCTCGGGCGTGTGTGTGTGTGTGTGTGTGTGTGTCTGTGTGCGCGCGTGCGTGCTCGGGCGTGTGTGTGTGTGTGTGTGTGTGTGTGTGTGTGTGTTTTGTTTGAGATGGGATCTCTCTCTGCCACCCAGGCTGGAGTGCAATGACACGATCTTGGTTGCGGAGACCTTGCAACTTCTGCATTCCAGGCTCAAATGATCCTCCTGTCTCAGTCTCCAAAGTAGCTGGACTACAGGTATGTGCTACTATGCCTGGCTAATTTTTTTATTTTTCATACAGACAGGATTTCGTCATGTTGCCCAGGCTGGTCTCGAACTCCTGGACCCCAGAAATCTGCCTGCCTCAGCCTCCCAAAGTGCTGGGATTACAGGCATGATCTACCACATATGGGTGTATGCATATTTTCATTATTCTTTTTTCTCCTCTTACCAGATGGCTGCTTCATCCTCTTTCTGTCCATTCCCTAACCCCACCCCAGGGCAATTAGGATACTCCTTTTTGGCTTCAAATTCAATTTCTTAAGTTATTTCACTATATAAAGGTATATTCACATGAACAAAAAATGTGAAAGACAAATTCTGCCCCAAACCATGAAATCCCTTTCCTTGAGATATTTTCCTTGTTTTTGTGTTTAAAAACAAAATGAAACAAACAAACAAACAACTCAATTAAGGTCAATGTAAATACAATTTAATGTATCACTGTTTCTCTTATTAAATTATATTCTAAACATTTCTCTATAGTACTTACCTCTATAACCATAATTTATAAGGATTACAGAATATCTGATTTGAATGTACCATGATTATCTGTTAGGAATTTAAGTTTAACTTTCTGCTACAAATAACCCTGCGAATAACATGCCAGGTTCAGTGGTCTCACAACGTTTTTTTACCAAAACACCAGCAACCACCAGAAGCAACCACCAGAAGCAATTATCAGCTTTTATACAACTGTTTTATCTTAAATTCCATGTAATTTTGCTTTTTTAAGTATATAATTTTTTACTGTGGTTAATAATTACTGATCAGTTAAAGTTATTATCCTTTGAAGTCGGTTCCTAAAAAACTGGTGTTCCAGGATTCTCTATATTTATCTTGTGGGCTCAATTTCCCCTTGTATGAGTGTCCTGCTTTAAACAGTGTCAGGGCCTACAGCTACTTCCAAACTTTGGTTTATTTCCTTAGTATAAGTTTTCACAAATGGAATTAATGGATCGATGGATGTGATTACTTTTATAGTTTCAATTCATCTTTGATGACAATAACCATTACTTAAGAGTTATGGCTAATTTTGAAGGTGAATAAAGGTATCTCATTTAAATTCCCCTTTTTTGGACTACTAATCAGGTTGAATATTTTCTTATTTTTATCTGCCAGTTATAATCATTTTTCTTTTATGAATCATCCACTTCTGCTCTTTGACTCCAAATGAAGGGATTATAGAATTATGCTATCTTGGGTAAACTACATTTCTGTTTTTTTCTCTTATACTAGATACTCAAACATTAATTTTTCTTTTTTCAAAAAAAGTCAGAATTTGATTACACAATTATAATACAGATTCTAACCACTTACTAGTTACATCATATCCAAAACAAAGCAGCTGTGTTTTTGGAGATCATATTACCGTATTCCAGTATTTTTATCTCTTGGACAGAGAAAAAATCAGACCCCAATCGACCTGAAATGATACAGGTCTACTCTAGAACCAAGTTTGCTCCTCTGTCAGTGATACACAATTCAGCCTCGACTCATATTGTAGGTGTTGATTCCAAATTCATATACTACTTAATTTTTCAATCAACAATATTTGTAAAACAGAGCCCTTTTATGGCTTACCTTATCCATATCTATTAATGTTACAGGAATATTTCTTCCAACTACCACCATCACTGTTCGACCACAGTTATCAACACCTATAAACAGGAAATGTAATCAGCACCCAGAAACTTCATTCCAAGAATATTATTTGTCTTGGGTTCTGACTTTATAAAATATTCTACATGAATTTAAAACATTGAAAACAAGAAGTATAAGTTGCTCAAATTTCATCTTCCAATTTTTTTTTCAACACCTTTTCTAAAAAAAACTTCATGAAGTTTTGATCATTGTCCTTTTTTTTTTTTTTTTTTTTTGAGACAGGATTTCACCATGTTGGTCAGGCTGGTCTTGAACTTCTGACCTCAAGTGATCCACCCGCCTCAGCCTCCCAAAGTGCTGGGATTACAGGCGTGAGCCACCACGCCCAGCCTGATCATTGTCTTTTTAAGAGAAGACCTCTTAAATATTTTAAATCAAGAACAAACAGCCAAAGATCTTTTAAAATATTTTATTATTTTCTAGAGACAGGAATTTGCTCTGTCACCCAGGCTGGGACAGTGGTGTGATCATAGCTCACTGTGGTCTCCATCTCCAACTCCTGGGATCAAGCAATCTTCCCATCTTAACCTCCAAAGTAGCTGGGACTACAGACATGTATCACCACACCTGGCTAATTTTTTCACTTTTTTTTTGTAGAGATGGGGTCTCACTATGTTGCCCAGTCTGGTATTGAACTCCAAGTCTCAAATGATCCTCCTGTCTCCACCTGCCAAAGTGCTGTGATTCCAGGTATGAGCCACCATGCCCAGTCCCCCAGACATTTTTATAAATAGCTTTTTGCTTAAGCTCACTACAATGTATAATGACATTAGTGATCCAGGAAAAACTAAATAGCACTCAAATCTGAAAATTACTAAAAAGTACTGTCTGAAAAAGAAACAGAATGGAGAAGGAGTGGCAATCTGGAAACTTTCACTGTCTCCATCATATATTTACATAAGGTTTGAATTTTGTAGTAGCAAGTATATGGTACTTATAAAAGCAGAAACATTTTTTAAAAGAAGAGAGACACTATCATGAAAGAAAGTTGGCCAATGCTGAACTGTAAGTTGAAAATTTTATAGATTTGGATGTTACTTTTAAGATCTTGATGACAGGCAAAACTATCTTCATTAGTATAAAACTATTTTGTTCATTTTATAGATACAATAAATGAAATCAGAGAAAAATAAATTCTCAAATAGCATGCTTGGTAGGGGGCCCTTAATTAGTGAAAGAATAAGTTACCATGTATTTAAGCTCACCTGTTTGGTATAAGGCTTTTAGAGAAGCAATATCAGACAGATCCTCAGATCTTGCTTGACATAACCAGCGATTATAACTAGAGAAATAAACGATATAATCATTATAATAAACCCTTGGAAATTAAATTTACAAATGGGACCAATTTTTAATACTGTTCCCTGACCCTAAAAATTTTCAAATATATGTTTCATTATAATGAAGAATGGGTTAAAGAAGCATTAAACCATGTAGACTCTCTACTACATGTTATTCATAAAATAAACATAGATGAATTATTGAGAAAGGAAGGTGTTCATTATTTTAAAAATCTGTATGATCAGATAAAGATTGTACAGGTAAATGGCTCAGATACCAAGTATTCAAACTAACCTTGTTTTAAAATACTATCATTTTCCTTTACTAAAAACATATATAGAGAAAGCCCAAAGCAATGGCAGGTCTCCAAAACAGACGCTCACTCATTCAACAAAGATTTGTGTGCTTACTCTATGATGGTTACGGAGAATACGATCATGAAAGGACATGGTTGCCTCCCTCAAGAAGTTCACTTTCGAGGGGAAAAACAGGCAAATGCTGTACATATTATGTGGGATCACAAAGGAGTTGGGTAAGTGTATCTGGGAAGTCCTGGCATATTTAATCATCAGTTAATCAAACTAGTTGTACTGATATCCCACAGGCCAGATCATGTGGACTGCGGTTTGGCTTTTGACTAAGAGGGTGTTAAAGCTGGAAGAGACAGTAAAGATTCGCAGATGGAAATGATATCCAAAAGATTAATGGTCAAGTTCACCTCAGACTTCCCAGCCTATTAAATGGTAGAGCTGAATTTGAAGTCGCACTCAGGTCTCTAGATTTCTGGAAAGGTCAGTGCTTTTTCTACTATATCATATTAATTTCTTGAAATTAAAAGTGCCACTTACTTGATAGTGAAAAAGCTTTCAAGACACCTAAATGTATGAAAAGCAACTCTGAAGTGTGTAGATCCAGTAACAACAACAACAAAAAGCTTAACTAGGAGAGGGGAGATTTGGCTTCTAGTCCTACTGCTTTCGGTGCAAACTTACTAAAGTCTTTTTACCTTTATGGATTTCAGTTTCCTCATTTGCAAAATGCTGTTCATATGGGAGGAACATCTTTCAGTTATAAAGTACAATTACTCAACCAAAAATATTTAATGGGAATTCTATCAGGTACAGACTGAAATCAACAAGTGACACATCTGCTAGTTTCCCAGAAATTGTTACTGCTTGCGAAAAACATAGTGGCACTGCATTAGTTCTATTGACTGCCTTCTCAAATTACCAATCTATGCAAATTGAAAAGTCAAAGACAGCAGCTTTTAGTTTTGTTTTAAAATATAATTTCAAAGTCAAGAAAATGCCTATGTTTATTGTCCTCCCTAAATCATATGCACTATTCCATATTTTCAGTCATTTCCTATTTACACTAAATCAAAAGTCTATTTTTTTTTACTTAAATTATTTTCTTTGACAGATAATGTACATGACGTACATTATAAAATGGCTAACCTCACATATTTATCATTTCTTTTGGTGAGAACACTTAAAATGTATTCTCTTAGCAATTTTCGAGTATACAACACATTGTTATTAACTATAGTCACAATATTGTATAATAAATCTCTTATTTCTACCATCTAACTGAAAGTTTGTATTATTTGACCAACATCTCCCCAATCCCACTCTAATACCTCCAGACTCCGATAACCACTTTATTCTCTGTTTCTCTGAGTCGTTTTTTTAGGTTCCACAATTAAGTGAGATCATGCTGTATTTGTTTTTCCCTGCTTGGCTTACTTCCCTTAACATACTGTCTTATATCTTCAGTATGAAGGTTAAAAGACAAAACTATTATAAAAATAATAGCAACAATTTGTTAAAAGACAAAAATAACACAAAAGTGTAAATTATGACATCGAAAATGTGGGAGTGAAGAATAAAAGTAGGAAGTTTATTTTGTTTTTTAAATCATTCTATATTTTCTAATTGTTTAAGTCATCTCCATAATGAGACTAAACAGCAAAATATATATTACATTATATGAGCGCCATAGGTCCTAGCACAAAGCAATAAACAGGAATTTGATTAATACCTATTAACTTCTATACTCTGTTCATGTATCCATTGGGTCATTTTTCAAAGATTTCTTGAATAAATGCAATGTTTGTATCATCGTAGGTACTAAATTCTTCGCTAAATTGAATAATCAACATGAGTATTATGCAAGATATTTTGGGGCCTCAGAGGAATTTAAAAAATGCTCATGACTTCAAAGAGTTTAAAGTTGCATATATGAGACAGACATATTACAGCACAAAGAAAATTAACTTTGTAGTAAGACAGAACAAGAGAGACAACCCACCAGAAGTCTAAATACTCTATCAGTCAAATATGTATGCAGAGAAGGGAACTGTGGTGGGGTAGGAGGTGGGGTGAGAGGGAGTAGAGTGGAGGCAAATTCTAGATACGTTGTAGAAACTAATGCTCCCTTCTTTGAATCCCCAAAGACTTCCACCATGTTCAGTGCAAGACTTCACACACTTACTAGAATGGCTATTTCTATTACATCATACCACCAAATAGAGACTATGTCATGCTTGTCTCTGTATTTCCAGCCAATCCCTAGGGTAGTTCCTGACACTGAATATGACATGAATATCTATCTATATTCAATGAACTCTGAAAAAAATTTTTTAAAATTGGAACTCAGGGGTACAAAATGGAATAAATCATCCTTGATTCAACACACTCGCATAACTGGTATATGCATAGTCCACTTAGAAGACTAGTTATATAATTATTTATCTTTAATGAAGTAATAAGCACCCTAAAATCTACCACTACAACAAAAATTAGCACTTTCACAGTAAACTTCATCTAATCCCATGTTACTTCCCACCGTTATCTGGAATTCCAAGTTAATCATTTATTGTTTCCCTTTTTATGTTGTTTTAAATTCATCTACATGTAGTCAGTGTAAGACATTGTTTTTTGGTTGTTTTTAACTATTAAAAAAAGCTTTTCATGGTATATGTAATCTCTTGGGTCTTATGTTTTTGACTTAGCATACTGCTAACATTCACCCCGTCACTGATTTCAATGTTGTTGACTGATTTGTACAATTACAGATTGAGCATCCCAAATCCAAAAATGTAAAATCTGAAATGTTCCAAAATCCAAAACTTTGAGGGCCAACATGATAAAAAAAAAAAAAAAAAAAGCTCCCTAGAACATTTTGGAGTTTGAATTTTTGGGATTTGGGATGTTCAACTAGTAAGTATAATAAAAATATTTCAAAATCCAAACAAATCAGAAATGTGAAACACTTCGGGTCCCAAGAATTTTGGATACGGCATACTTATTCTGTATATGCCATGTATTCATACTAGATAAAAACTAGAAATTTTTTTCATTCACTCTCTCACGGATGGGCATTTCAGCTGTTCCCAGGGTTTTGCTATTGTGAAGAGGGCTACCATCAGCTTGTTTTGCATGCCTCCTGGTATACATGTGCACTGTTTCTCTTGAGTAGATACCAATGAATGGAAATGCTAGGTTACAGGGAATGTTTAAATTTAGGAGATACGGACAAACCTCTTTTCCAAAACATTGCACCAAATTATACTTCTATAAGCAGTGTATGAGATTCTGTGAATCCCTGTCCTCATCAACACTTGCTACTGTCAGGTGTTTTAGTGTTTGTCAGTTGGATAGGTTAGAAATGGTAAAGCATTTCACTAATCAGTAATGAGGTTGAGATTCTGCTCATGTTGACTTGGCTCTTTCTATGAGATGCCTGTTTCTATCATTTTTCCATTTTTTAATTGGGTTGTTTGATCATTTCTCACCAAGTTGTAGCTCTTTACACATTCTTGAGGCTAATCATTTGCCAGTTGTGTGCTTTGTGAATATCTGCTCCCATTTTACAACTTACTTTTCACTTTGTTTATGCTTGGCTCTACTTTCTAAAGTTCTTAATTTTAATATAGTCAAAACTATTTTTTTCTTTAGTAGTCAATGCTTTTTATGTCTTTAAAAATCTTCCCTTTCTCTAAGGTTTGAAGGATAGTAACCTATAACTTCTTCCACAAGTTTCAAAATTTAAAAAAATTTAAGTCCTTAATCTATCTAAAATTGATTTGTCCATAGTATGAACACAGAAATAGTATAAACTCTAAGATGTTTTAAACCTTGATTGGTGATTAACAACTTGAGATCCAAAGATAGATTTTAGTTGGCAAAATCTATATGAACATATTTGTGGGGAGAAGGTTTATAGCTTACATCCGATTCTTAAAGGGTTGATGAAAAGGTTAGAATCACTGCTGAGATACTGGTCCTGTTCTGGTTTCTAAGGACCATGCAACAACTCATGATTGCAATCTTCATAAGGTTTCTTCTTTATTCTAATTAAGTCTCTGCCATTCCCACTACAGATTGTTGTAAGTTTGATTATTTAGTCATAATTTTAAAAAAATCAACCACTGGGAAGAAAAAGTAAAAGCACTCTTATCTTCCCACTCAATAGACAATGCTTTCCTTCTTTTTTCTAAACTTCATTATTCAAAGAAAATTTCATGTTTTCTATTATATTTCTTATAAATAGCACCTCACTTTTTGTGTTCTGTTTTGTTTAAATAAAGACATGCAATCTTTTGTTCCAATCCAAAAATCAAAACAAAGCTAAAAGGAAAATATGAACTCAAAAGTTTCTTGGTTTCCTACAGGATATTTCCTAAATATCCTATACAAAATATTTTCTTATTCCAAATAAACAAAATTCTATTACTTTATGGGTAAATATAATAATCATGGATAAATAATCACACAAAATGTGACAAAATGGCAGAAAAAGGAGTCACTAGAATGCTCTAAAGGCAGAAATACTGATTAGTTTTTCAATGGGTTGCAATCAGCTGAGGTTGGTACTGTTTTCACAAAGCTAATATAAGCCAATTTCTTCCAGTTAATAAATTACCATCCACCTGTACAGCCAACAGCTGAATGATGAAGAAAACTTAAACTATACCACTCTTAAAAGACTAATAACTAACCCATCTGTGTAAAATCAATAGCACAGGGAAAATTCTGTCTTTGGAATTAACAGATGCTTTCCCGGATCCTGTACAACTGACACATCCTAGATTTAGTTAAGATCCTTGTTGTATCCTTTTATTGCACCCTGTACTGTAATTTAAACAATTATTCATATACTAATTAATTTAACATTTTTCTCCTCTGAAAGACCCTAAGCTCCATGCAGGCGGGTGCTATGTCTGTCTTGCTTGCCACCTTATTTAGTATCCAGCACAACATTTGGTACATGCGTAAAGGTCTAATAAATATTTAATAATGAACAAGATAATGATTTTGTTGAGAAAAATGACTTAAGAGTCACAGGCAATTGAATCTTAAGCCAACCAACTAACACTAATAATAATGGAAAGAAAATATCCCTGTAAAATAACGAAGAGTTTCAAAGCAGTATTTTTGAAAAAGAGTATCTAGTTCCTAATATTTTAAGCAAACCAAGTTCTACCTCATGATTCACCCAAATCAGAATCACAACTGGAAAACAGACCTGGATTCGAAATCATGTCTAATTTTTCAAACATTAAAAACAACTATTTTGAAAAGATATTGAGGTGGTAAGGCAATACTACAGAAGTGACATAAAACTATTGCCAATCCATGTGACCTTTAGTTTTGTTACTGATGGAAGAACTTAAAGTTTTCAGAAAGACATTTACTAACTAAAAACTTACTTACTTTAAAAATGTTAAAAAAAAAATTAACAGTTGTTCAACTAATTAACATAATCAACAGAAGCCAGACTCAATATGTGAAAATAAAACCCTGATTTAGAAAGATCAAGAGAAAGAAATTTTAAAAACTACAACCTACAATCTCAAATATGGCTGAGCACGCAAACAGATGACTTACAGCTTAGTTATATCATAAACTCCTCAACAAATAGCCATTAATTCTAAAACTTTTTGGTCTCAGGACCAACATATATCCATATAAAATGTAGACATTTTTATGTTTTTATAAATTATTGAGGACCTTAAACATGTTTTGTTTGTGATTTGTATCTACCAGTTCTCATATTAAAAATACAAAGAGAAATTTTTAAAATATTAATTTAAAAACAATAAAAAACCTATTTTGTGAACAAAACTTTTTTTTTTAAGACTTATTTGGAGAAAAGAGTTGTATCCTTTAACTTGCAAATCTCTAATTTCTGCTAGATTCTCATATGTGCATATGTATTTAATTTACTGCAATATCACATACTGAGTGGCCTCCCGAAAACTCCACTGAACACTGTGAGAGAATGTGAATGAAGAAGGAAAACAAGTCTCAGTAACACTATGAATTTTTTTTTTTTTGAGACAGAGTCTCTCTTTCGCCCAGGCAGGAGCACAGTGGTGCGATCACAGCCCACTGCAACCTCCATAGCCTCCTGAGCTCCACAACCTCCTGCGTAGTTGGGAATAAAGGCATGCATCAGCATGTGTGGCTAATTTTTTTTTTTGGAGAGACAGGGTTTCTTGAACTACTAGACTCAAGCGATCTACCCACATTGGCCTCCTAATGCGCTGGAATTACAGGCATGAGCCACCATCCCTGACCACATTATAAAAACAGTGTATAGGTTCCCTGGACCACATTTTTGAGAAGAAAACAGAGTATCAGGTTCCTCTCTGGACCATACTTTTGAGAACTGCTGTTATCACTGTTAAAACAAAATAGAAGGAGGTCCATTAGCTTAGGGTTGCTTCCACACCAGGGACACTTACACAACCAGATCAAAATTTAACTTAGAGAAATCCCTTGTAACTGATTAATTTTGGAAACAAACAAAAAGCAAGTAAACTGAGTTTCAGCCAATCACAAATGTAAAACTAGCTGCATCATACCCAAATAAGGCAAACACGTAGCTGCAGCCAATCAAGTAATTCCTTTACTTTGCTTCTGCAGTCAGCCTATAAAAGTCTCTGGCTCACGCTGCTAACCTGAAGTTCTTTGAACCGCTTCTGGTTTTGAGTGCTATCTGATTCATCAATCCTTCTTTGTTCAAACAAACTCCATTAAATTTATTTTGTCTAAAGTTTTTAACAACACTCTGAAGTATTCTGCTTTATAGATGAAGACCTCATCTTCAATCATCACAGACACTGGACACATAAATGGGAAATCAGAAAAATCTTTCGTTTACACACAGCTCCTTACTCAAGCAAACAGCTTTGGGAGCCATAGGCTGTGCTATTCTCCAAACCTGCAACTATGTGTTCACATAGCCTGACTGCAGTTCTGAACTTCTGCCTCAATACCTCTGACATCTGAAGGTAGCGTGGCTCATTCATGGATTTCCAGAAGATGGGGAGTACTTTATCTCTGTGAACTTGCAACTACAATATTATCCTGTAGAATAAGTGTTCATTTCCTAAACAAAATGGAAAAAGTCAACTGCATTACAAAATTGCCTCTCAAGATCAAGGCCATCTACCAATACAAAGGACAATGCTTTACATGCTATAGGACTACTTTCCAGAAAGTGTGGGATCAGTGAATATAAACTCATTTTAATAGTGGCTTAAACTAATAGCTACTAATTAAAACTAGTCAACTCACTTAGGGAAAAAAAAAAGCAACCAGCCCAAAGGCAAACTTAAAACTTTCAGATATCTGTACCATTTTATGGAGAAATGAGTTACATATGTAGTGTATAAGTTTGTATGTGTGTGAGAGAGAAAATGAACAGAAGAGAACAGGTTGTTTTGAGAAAGGTGATAATCAGGTAGTTCTTTGGTATGTGAATATAGAAAGTCTCCAGTTCTTTCCCAACTCTCTGAAGTTGGCTTGTGTGAGTGGGTTGAAGGTGAGGGTAAGGAAGGGAGGTATGCTGCAGAGGCTACACTGAAGGATCTTCCTTAAGTAGCTGTAACAGTTGAGCAAGCCACAATTTACCTCATGTAACATAATGGGGTCACACTAGGTCAGTGATTTAGGGCCAAAAAGAATCATTTAAGACTCTTCAGAAATATTTCTGAGTCCTTTCCATGGAGGACAAGAGGTTTGATACTGGAAGTTTGGTGTGGGATACAGATTTTTAACAAGCACTCTTAGTGATTCTAATGTTGATGGACTGATGATTCCACTTTGGAAAGCTATTAACAAATGATCACCAAAATTCCTTCCAACTATAAAGTACCGGTGAGAGACCACAGATCAGTGATTCCCAAAGTGCAGTCTGTAGGCTTCCAAAGAGTTCCTGAAATGCCTTCAGGAGGTTGTAAGTTCAAAATTATTTTTGTAATAACATCATTTGATTTTTCACTATATAGACATATGTACCAATAGTGCAAAAGCAACTGATGGGTAAAAACAGCTCATAATAGCCTTACCACAAATCAAGACAGTGGCACCAATAAACAAAAAAGGCCAGCTGCATTTAAGAATGTCTTCAATGGAGAAGTAAAAATTATTAATTTTATTAAATCAGCTTGAGAATTCACCTTTTTAAATTAATGCAAGACAAAATGGGAAGAACACAAAAAGTACTTTGGCATACTGAAGTGTGAGGTTGCTTTTTTTCATGCAATACCATTTTTACTTCAAAGAATGACTAGCATATAAAAAATAGTTATTCAACATGAAAATCTGGCAGGTGTTTTCCCAAAAAATGAATAAAGTGACCCTGACATGTCAAGAAAACCAACAGTATTTGTTGCCAATGATAAAACTTGAGCTTTATATATATACAGTATATATATATATGAAACATTTTTATTATCATCAGAAGCTTGATCATTCCTAATATTAAAGACTTTTCTGATGAGATTGGTGATACTATACAATTGCTACTAACAAATATAATTTTTTGATACTGTATAAAGAAATGTGTCAATATTTGGAGCTCCAAATAATTCAATGAATCAACGCTTTCCAAAAAGCCAATATATTATGTTATAAAGTCATGCTATAAATTATTATTATCAAATTTGTTCAAAGTACAGGATAGAACGACACATTTTAATATAATAGAATTCAAAAATTCATGGATACAGTTTGAGATTCTACATGACAACTGTATTTTAAAACACTACCAAATTCTGGTATAGTATCAAAGAATATCCCAATTATTTTAAAAGACTGTTAAAATGCTCCTCCATTTTCCAATTATAATCTCAGTGAGGTAGGGTTTTCTTCATATGCTTTAGTCAAAACAACTTATTGCAGCAGTTTGAACGCTGATATGAGAATACAGCTGTCTTTGTTTAAGTCAAACATTAAACGATTTGCAAGATTTAAAAAATACAAAACACTACAATCTTTTTCATTAAATTAAAAAAGTTATTTAAAAATAAATATTTTCTCATGTGTTAAACACTGATAGATATAATCCATGTAAACAAAGCTCTCTGGGGTCCTCAACAATTTTTAAGAGTGCTAAGGAGACTTGATACTTAAGAATCCCAGATCTCAGCCATGTGAGGAGCCCAGACACTGTAATTAGTGAAAAATGTCCATCCGATAAGTCTTACACATATGGCCAAGTTTAGAAACCACTGAAAGTAGTATTTGACTGTGGTTGCCTCATTTGGAAAAGCTGTTCCTTGGTGCCCCCTAGTGGCTCATATGCTTTTGTTTTTTTAAATTAAAATCGGAATAAAGGAAGACCAGGAATTGAGACACGAAATACTAATTCTGTAAGGGACTCCAGAGATCATGTAGTCCAACCACCACTAGCAGTGGAGATAGGCAGCACGCAGATATCATTACATTACAGCACAAAAAACGCTATGCTATGCTTTGGGTGAGTACAGGGTACGAAAAAAGCATACAGGAGGTGGCATCTGTTCCAGACTTGGTAGTTAGGCCTCCAGAGACAACTGCTTTTGAAATCTGCATAGAAATTGAAGGATGAGAGTAGCCCCCTCAAAAGGAATGGGGAGTACCAAAGCTCAAAGATAAAACAAGCCTTGATTTGCTCAATACAACAGAGAACAATTTTAAGAGCTTGACAAGTACCAGGTGCTGTGCTCAAGCTCATTACATTATCTCATCGAATGCTCACAAAAACCCTATGAGGTACTACCCCTCAATCAACCCAATAAGGCAATGGATAGTAGGCATTTACAGTTTTATGTATTTGTTTTTAAAATTTTCTTTAGACTTTTTCGAAAAGCAGCTAGCTTTACAAAGACTTGATCTTTGGAAAAACTTCCCCAAAAGTACAAAAGCTGCTTCTATGTTTTTAAAAGGATTTCTTCAAAATTGCTTTAGAATAATATGGAAGAACTGGTTTGGATGTCTTATAAGGTCCTTGGGATAAGTCAGGGAGAAATAAAGCCCTTTTAAATTTCATTAAACTGTAGTTTATCGTTTAATTATAAAGTAGAGCTAAGTAAATGCTTTGTAACTGCCTTTCCCTTTTCCCAATTTCTCCTTTTAAAATGTAAACCTTGCATAGAGGTACTACAATTCTAGTACACAGGGTAGGAGCTCTGAAATCACACATGTATTTGAATACCAGTTTCACCACATGTTAACTGTGGCCACTGATAACTTTCTTAACGTTGAGTGTTTGTACCTCCAAAATGGGGACGGTGTCTTCCTCACTGATTGTCATAAAAAATAAATTGGAATGCATTATGTACACATGTAGCTCATGCATCAGATGTAAGGTCCGTTTCTTGTTTCTGATATTCTTACGTATCTAACAGCTCTGAAGGGTTGTCTTACTTTCTTTGATGCTGCTTCTGCAGAGCTGCCTCTGATAATTGTCCCTGAAGGATCAGTTTTCTTTGCTTGTCAATATCTCCTTCCATTCGAGCAAAAGCATGAGAGCCAATGAAAGACAGATCAACTCCCAAGCCTTCATCCTCCTCTTCTTGGTTATCTGTAACAAAAATGCTACTATCAACAGAGAGCTTACGCTAAAACTAGACAGTAAACGAAACACACTGTGAATGCTGCAGTAGGGATGACAGTGAGATAACTAAAAAAAGTGGAGTTAAGGTTATTTTTGAGAACAAAATTGTAATCGGATTTAGGCATTTGTAAAACTGAAATAATGAAAGAAACTGCCTGTCCATGTGTGATAAAGGTTTTAGCAGTATGTGAAATCAAATCAGGGTGACCTGGGTCTTAGGAAGAAAAGAATAGAATGTGGTCACACACAAAAAGACAGAAGTAATTAGATTGTATTTGGGTCTAAAGATGGCTCATTGCACAGCATCTGACAAAAAATAAGTATAAAAAACAAGCATTTGGGATTTGGGAAGGTTTATTCAGCACTGTTGAAGGAGAAAGCATTTGATTGCATGAACCCCAGCCCTTCTGTCAGCTAACATCCCAAGATGAATGGACCAGGATCACAGAGTATAATCCACATTCCTTAAGAAATATTTCAGTTATAATTTAGCATCCTGGTTTTCTACACTGGTCATACCAACACAGTTATTTTGGTCCATAAGAGTTATAGTTCTCACTACAAATTAATACATTAGCTTTCTAATCTATCCATACAACCACTATGAGTTGGATTAGCAGAAATCAGTCTCTTGAGAACAGATTATCTCTTATGCCTTGGTAGATCTGTTAAGCGAAAACAAAACAAAACAAACCTTGTACCATGGGGAACCTCCCAAGGCAATGCACGCACTTGAATTCCAACCTGGTGGACAATCAGCTGGAATTTCCCCACGTCTGCTTCACTGCTCCTCAAACTGACAGGCCAATAGCTCGGAAGGGCCTGCTTTAATTAATAACACCCCTCAAGTAAAACTTGGTTATATAGATTTTAACAGATTTAACATTCTATTTGAAAATATTTAAGAACACTAAGGCCTATAACATCAAAGTATTTTCTGATATATGAATGCAAATCAAACACTCTGGGAATGGTGGAGGGAAGAGAATCTTTTAGCAAATGAGTTAGTCTTATGTACTGTCCAGTGCTCAGAGGTTTTGCTGTTCATCAGAATTATCACACTAAATGCATTTTATGAAAGAAAAATTTTATGGTAGTCACAGGCATGAGGATTTCTGAATAACTCTTGGCATTATTTCAAGGATATATTATACTGGAGGCTCACCCAAAGTGCAAGGGTACCCCTTCAGCAAAGCTTGGTTTCCAGACATTTCATATTTTCTGATGCTAAACCTCTTATAATTCACTCCACCTGATAAAAGTCTATGTACTGGTGATAAAAATCTTGAGTTGCTTCCTAAAGATTTTGGCTTGGTGCTCATTTTTAAAAGAAGTGTTCACACTAGGAATTTCACAGTAATTCCTTAATCTGCTGGATGTCAAGACTGAGAGTCCCAGCACTGAAGCCTGTGAGGCATGTTTCTGCAGAAGGGACTTACAACCTTCAATATGTACACATGAACATCACTACAAGGGGCCACACAGAGCAGATACAGAAGGGCTACCACCCTAACACGTTCTACATGCTATTCCAACCTACAACAGTATGTAACCCTAAGAGACAAAATGAATGGTTCTAGTATGCTTGTCTTAGTATTTAACGTTAAACATGATTTTTAAGAGGATATTGAAAGCCATTTAAAATGTTAAACAAAAAGTACGTTAGTACTTTACTATCTCAACAGTGTCCTGCATGAAACTATAAGTTCCATTAGGGTGAGAATATTGTTATAGCCACCTCTTAATCCCCACTGTCTAACACAGACTTGACATGTATCTATCCACCTATAATTTTATTTTTAATTTCAAGAATAAATTTCAATAATAGAACTTGAAAACTTCTAAATTGGTCTTGACTGCAGTGTCATGCTAACAGAGAGCTTTCCAAAGGTTAAGCTGAACTTCTTACTTCTTTGGTGGTTGGTGCCTTATTTTTGCTTCTTAACAGGGAGATTTAAAAAGTTAGAACTCTAGAACTCACCTTCTGGAGCACCAGGTTTTTCACTTATTCTAATCTGTCGTTCAGGTACCACAGGCTCCCCTTCTGCATTTCCAATATCTGCAGGTAGGTACGGCAATGATCGATTCTCCTCCTTTAACGACCTTGGGAAGTACAGAGGTAGCAGCTTTTGGTAAGTAGCCTGTGTCAGAAAAGCAAGACATTCTGTGAAAAACAGGACACAACAAAGAACACCTCAGCAGCACTTAGTGCTGTTCATACACTGTGAAGATAACCTCCATTAAGAATAGACTTTACCACTTCTGAGCTCAGATTAGATACTACTGTCTGGAACCCTCAATCAGCTTCTGCGTTAAAGATAAGAATATTGTTATCTAGTCAAGTTAAATGTCATGCCTATCCTAACAATTCCAGGTCACTAAACCTGGAATGCATAAGCCCTGCCACTCCTGTCCCTATCCCTGCCTTCACTTCCTATTGATAACAGTCCTTCAAGATCTAGCTCAAATGCTACTTCCTTAACTCTCAGTGTGCCAGCAGGGTCCATTCAACCCAGGTATTGTTTCTGAGTTGTTTGTGAAGGATTTCTCTTTCATGATGTTTACTCTTTCTTAAAAATGTTTCTAAGGACAAAGATTAATTTTACTTAAAAAAACAGAATAAAACTTATCTTGTAATTCCCACATTGATTGGTCCATGGACTAATAAATCTGCAATACATTAAAGACATGCAGTGCTCTTATTTATCCTATATCTTGAAGCATGTTACTTTTTCATCATCCCAGAAATTGTTTTCTCATTACATAGACTTACTCATCAATTATTAAAAACTATACTAAAAAACACTAAATTAAAATAATAAAAAAATGATGGAATCACCTAGGACAATGAAATCATTCAAGAAATCATTATCTTACATTTTCACATTGTGTTGCCCACAGTATTGCATCATCTTTTAAACATTTATATAAAGATGGAGATATCATCTTTACAGCCTTTTTTAAAAAACTGAGATAGGATTCACATACCATAAAAGTCACCCTTTTGAAGTATACAATTCAGTGGTTTTTTTGGTTTGTTTTCTTCTTTGAGATGAGGTACTGCTATGCTGCCCAGGCTGGTCTCAAACTTCTGGGCTCAAGCAATTTTCCCACCTCAACTTCCCCAGTAGCTAGGATTACAGATGTACATTACCACACCCAGCTTCAGTGGTTTTTCATATACAGTATTCACAAAGGGGGTATAATCACCACCACTATTTAATTCCAGAACATTTTCACCACTCTAAAACCCACTTGCAGTCATTCACCATTCCTCCCTTTCCCACCCCTAGCAATTACTAATCTTCTTTCTGTCACTACGAATTTGTCTATTTTTGGACATTTCATAAAAATGGAATACAGGGCTGGGTGTGGTGGTTCACCCTGTAATCACAGCACTTTGGGAGACCAAGGCGGGCGGATCACGAGGTTAGGAGTTCAAGATCATCCTAGCCAACATGGTGAAACCCTGTCTCTACTAAAATACAAAAAATTCGCTGGCCGTGGTGGTGCACACCGTTAGTCCCAGATACTCGGGAGGCTAAGCCAGGGGAATCCCTTGAGGCAGAGGTTGCAGTGGGCTGAGATTACGCCACTCTACTCCAGCCTGGTAACAGAGTGAGATTCGGTCTCAAAAAAACAAAAAAAAAAAAAACAAAAAACCAAAAAACAAGGAATACAGTATGTGGCATATTGTGTCTGATTTCTTTCATTTAGCATGATGCTTTCAAGGTTAACTCATGTTGTAGCAGTTACCAGTACTTCATTCTTTTTTATGGCTGAATGATATTCTAACACATATGCACACACACATAAACACACACACACACACACACACACACACACACACACACACCACGTTTTGTCAGTTCATCAGGTGATGACATTTCAATTGTTTCTGCTTTTTGGCTATTATGAATGATGCTACTACAAATATTTGTGTATAAGTTTTTGTGTGGAAGTATTTTCAGTTCTCTTCTATATATACCTACAAGTCAAACTGGTGCATTATATGGTACGTTTAACTTTTTCATTCACTGCCAGGCTGTTTCCCAAAGTAGCTGCACCATTTTTACATTTCCATTAACTATCTATGAGCGTTCCATTTTCTCCACATCCTCACCAACGCTTGTCATTACTGCCTGCCTTCGTAATTATAACCATGTTAGTGGGTGTAAGTGGTATCCATTGTGGTTTTGACTTGTATTTTTCTAATGGCTAATGGTGTGGAGCACCTTTTCAGTGCTTACTGGCCATCTGCATATCTTCTTCAAAGAAATGTATGTTAATTACGTTTAATTTTTCATTTTTTGTATTTTATAATGTTTTCACATCTTTTAAAAAGCTTTCTAGTGTGAGAATACTGTCCCTGTAAGGGATAGCTAATTCCTAAAGATAGTAAACAGTGTATCTTGCATATGCCAACCAAGCAGTCCCAAATCTACAGCCCTAATCATTTCCTTACCTAACTCTTACACACCAAGCAAATATTTCTCCTGGTTTAAATCATCCCAGGGTCAGGTATCAGGAATCTAGAGATTACTCCTACATCCCAGAATAATGGAATTATTCAAACTAGCCAGTCCTAAACTGTAAGTCCTGCCCTGCCTTGCCTTTCCCAAGGAAATCCCAATAAAGGCCTGGTTCAGGATTTCCTCATACTCCTGCTTCTGCCTCCTGACTGAAACCTAGTGCTCCTCCTGTGGCCCTGCATAGCACCTACACCTCTCTTTTTTAGATAAACTTTGAAAAACACTAAACTTTTCTTTCTTTTAAACAGTCTTTCTTGCCATAGACCTCTCTGTCTCCTCACTGAGTCACCTTTGTAAATTAAAACCTAGGCATGAAACAACACGTTTGTTGAAAACGTTCGTTCACTTTTCAATTTGCTTGTCTTTTGTTGAATTATAAGAGTGCCTAATTTATCCATTTATATTTTGGCTGTTTGTGCTTTTGGTGTCATATCTAATAAACCACTGCCTAACCCACAATCAGGAAGATGTATATCCACACTTTCTTCTAAGAGTTTTATAACTTTAGCTCTTACATTGAGGTCCTAGATTTCCTTTGAGCTAATTTTTGTACATGGTTTAAGGTAGGAATCCATCTTTGTCCTTTTGCATGTGGATATCCAGTAGTTCCAATACCATTTGTTGAAAAGACAATGCTTTTCCTCATTAAATTGTCTTGAAACCACTGTCAGAAATTCGATTCCATTGACCTATACATTTATCCTTATGCCAGTACCACAGTCTGGATTATTACAGCTTTGTAGTGAGTTTTGAAATTGGTAAGTGTGAATCTTCCAATGTTGTTCTTTTTTTCCAAGACCGTTTTGACTATTCTGGGTCTCTTGCATATCATACATTTAGGATCAACTTGACAATTTCTGCAAAAAACAAGTTGGGATTTTTATAGGGATTACGTTAAGTCTGTAATACAATGTAGGGAAAATGGTCAGTAAAGTCATCTTAACAACATTAAGTCTTTTAATCCGTGAACATAGATGTCTTTCCATTTATTTTTTTAAAATTTTCTTTCAAAGAGGTCTTATGGTTTTAAATGCACAAATCTTTCAGTTCTAAATATTTCATTATTTTTTGATGTTACCATAAGTAGAATTGTTTTCTTAATTTTTGTTTCTGGATTGGTCATTGTTAGCGTGCATACAATTTATTTTTGATATTGGTCTTGTATCCTGTAACCCCACTGGAACTCTATTAGGTCTAACAGTGTTTTATTGTGTGTGTGTGTGTGTGTGTGTGTGTGTGTGTGTGTGTGTGTGTGTGTGTGTACTCTTTAGTATTTTTGATAAGATCATGCTGTCTACAAATAACAGTGTTTTATTTTGTGTGTGTGTGTGTGTGTACTCTTTAGTATTTTTGATAAGATCATGCTGTCTGCAAATAAAGGTACTTTTACTTTGTTCTTTTCAGTTCCGGTGCTTTTTATTTCTTTCTCTTAGCCCAATGCCCTGGCTAGTAACTCTAGTAAAATATTGAATAGAACCGGCAAGAGCGAAAATCTTTGTCTTTTTCCTGATCTTAGGCAGAAAGCTTTCAGTATTTCACCATTAAGTATGTGAGCTAAGGGTTCCCCACAGATTCCCTTTTTCAAGTTGAAGAAGTTCTCTTTTATTCCTAGTTTGTTGACTGTTGTTATCAAAAAAGAATGTTGCATTTTTTCAGTGTTCTTTTCTACATCTATTGAGACGGTCCTGTGGTTTTCATACTTTATTCTGTTAATATGGTATATAACATTGATTCAGATTCTTGTATGCTGAATCAAGGCTGCATTCCTGAAATAAGTCCCACTTTGGGGTGGCATACAATTCTTTTATATTCTGTTGGACTTGGTTTGATAATTTTTGCATCTCTAGTCATAAGAGATATTGCTCTATGGTTTTCTGGCGTGTAGTATATTTTTAACTTTATTGGACAGAGTTGAGAATTCCAAATTTTTCATTTGCAGTCCATAATATTAAAGAGAAGACAATTAAATGAAGAAAACATTTTGGAATCATTAAATAAATCAAAGATGAATGTAACAAGATAGACAGCAGCCCTCCTGATGATCATAAGAATTACCGTATAAGGTCTTGAAGTCTTAGACTCTGAGTCTTCAGACAACAATATTCTAGATTATCTCTCAAATTCAATAATCTGTGAGTTGATGATGTATTTTTTTCTTTTTTTGAGACATAATCTTGCTCTGTCACCCTGGCTGGAGTCAGTGGCACAATCTCGACTCACTGCAACATCTGCTTCCTGGGTTCAAGCAATTTTCATGTCTCGGCCTCCCTAATAGCTGGGAGTACAGGCACCTGCCATCATATCCAGCTAATTTTTTTTTTTTAATTTTTAGTGGAGACAGGGTTTTGCCATGTTGGCCAGGCTGGTCTTGAACTACTGACCTCAGGTGATCCACCCACTTCAGCCTCCCCAAGTGCTGGGATCACAGGCATGAGCTACAATGTATTTCTAAGGACAAAAGGGAAATCTGGTATTCTCATTCAGTAAGTCATTCAACAAGAAGAACTTAATCACATACTATTTTGTGATAGGAACCTGGACAATCTCATTTTACTAAAAGGATGTGTGACAGTATTCTTCCATGTTTTATGTTTGTGCAACAGTATTTAGTTGACACAAGGAGGTTTGCTATGTTTAACTTCTTACTAAAATGTCTAATAAACTTGTTTTTCATTATCTGTTTATTCTTCTATAAATTATTCACAAATAACTTTTGAGAAAAAGATGGTAAATGTTGATTACTTTCCCAAGTATACTGAGGGCAGACTTATTCTCTGTTCCTCTAAATCTGGGTCAGGTGTCATGATAAGTTGCCATGGTACTGTGGGGCATACCTTAGCAGAGCACTTGCTACACTGTAGGGTGATCTTTGTTTACCTGGCTGTGTCAGCGTTAGTCTGCCAACTCCCTGAGAGCAAGAGCCATATCTCATTTGTATCTTATCCTATGAAAATGGAAAAATCTCTGAACTAGACTTCACCCCTCAGCTTCAAACTGATAAGCATGATAGTTTGCTGAGCCTCTGCTCCTGATGATCCACTGATTCTCTAAGACAACGTGTTCAGAAAATAATTTGTCTTCATCCCACCTCCAAAACTTTTCCTGCTTTCTATTTCTATCTCAATGGTGGTATCACTATCTAGTAATTCAAGCCAAAAACCTAGAAGTCATGCTTAACTCTTTTTCCCACATGTATTTAATCAACCACCAACTTCAGTTGAATTTATTTACTAAATATTTAAAATGTTAACACTACCAGTGCCCTTGTTCAGGCCTGATCATTTCTCATGTGGAGTACTGCTACCACCTGTTATCTCTTCTTGCCATTAGTCTTTCTCTTTCCAAATCAATCTCCACACAGCTAAAACAGAAAGTAGATGACATCATTCGAGTAAAGCTCTTTTGTTTCCCATTACTTAATTAATAAAGTCTAAATTTTGCAGCTTGTGACACAAGGCCTTGAGTGATCTTACCCCATCTAACTTTCATTGTTGCCACTGTCAGACTCACATCTGATGCAACAGCAATACTAAACACTCTATGCTGTATCTTATTTCCATGCCTTTGCTCAGGCTTGTATGACTGTTGTCACTTGCCTCTCTCCCTTGGCAAACCTTATGTACCTTTTACAATTATTTCAACTTACATATCACTTCCTATGGGAAGCATTTCTTAACCCCATGCCAGGCTAAAGTTATGTCCTATCCTTCCCATACCTCCATTAATGCACTTATTAAAATTATCCTAACTTCTCTGAATTATCTATCTCCAGTAAAGGATAAAGCCTCCTTGAGGAAACAACCATTATTTTTTCACTGGTGTATTCCCAGGACCTAATATAGTAAACCTGATATACGCTAAACACTCAGTAAAAGATCACTGGAAGACTCTATGTATAAATAAAGAACATGAAACAAAGTAAATGTGCTTTTTTTCAGCGAATTCAAAAGTACATATATATTTTATATGTAGCTACATATGCTTTGAATAGATACTTCACCAATAGATAGCTAATACGAATGTATTAGCTCATTTAACTATCACAAAAAAACTGGATACAGGTACTACTAGTATTCCAATTTTACCGAAGCAGAGAAGTAACTTGCTCAGTGAAACAAAACTGGGAAATACTGTAAGCTGAATTAGACAAAGCACTCTAAAATTAAAGTGTAATGAGACAAGAATAAACTATTTTCTAGAATGGCTTGAAATTAAATGGAAATATATTAAACCTAACTACATATAATAAAATATATAAATCTCACAGTGCCAGCCACTAGGCTAGGCTGTCGCCTGTCACCAAAGCTTTTCTGGCATGTTAGTTTTCCAGTTAAGCTCCTCAAACATGCAGTGCTTAGAAGGTGATGCTTTGAGAGCTAACACAGGGGCCAAGCAGAACAACTCTACTTTCTAAGATTCCACTTACAGTGACAATGGTTTAGTCATAAAAAATATGAATAAAATGCTCCTTCTTGACTTATTTTTAGTTTCCAATACAGCCTTTTTCAATGAATGATGGTAAGTCCACTGTCAAATATATGCACAGATAACTAGGATTTGTCGCTGGAAACTCAGTAAGTATATAGTGATAAGCCAAAGGCAAACGCTTAAAGGTAGAAATAAGATTTAAACAATGTAACAATTAGCAAAATACCTCTTCAAGATCAGAGACAGCAAATACTACTTTTTCAATGGTTTCCCCGTGAATCTCTAGGAATCTTCTGACAGTGCCTACAAAAAAGAACAGAAAGATTACTCAATAACTAAAAAATTACTTACACATAAAAATCAAGCTCTTCAATGTTTATTTTTGCAAGGGATCACGTCTCACTTCATTCAGGACTCTGTTTAGTAATACCTGTATAAAAACCCGTCTCTGATCTGCTTTCCTCCACAGCAACTGGGATAGACATTTTATGGAGTTATGTGCGTACCGTTATCCTCCCTGTCTTCTCCCCATTCACTAGAATGAAAGCTCCATAACAGAAGCAGCTTTATTGGATTTATTGCTCTATTTCCAATGTCAAGAACAGTGTCTGGCAAGAGAAGATGCTGACTTCAGACAATTCTCTCTCATACAGTACATTGTTCTTATTCCTTTCTTTGGCCAGAATGATTTAGCACAAGTGTCTTTCCATTCGTTCAGTTACAGTATAAGATATCTTACCCAGCCTTTCATTCCTTGACAAAACTCCACAAATAAAGCTCAATTATTTTTTCTTAATTTCTATGTTATTCTAATTCTTCTCTATCAACTTCCTAATAACAAGACCTACTGACCTTTACTTCAGTTCTTATCTCATTGGATCTCTCCCTAGCTTTAGTCTTTAACATGCATGCCCTCACCTTTTAAAAATGTTGTCCTCCAGCGTTTTGTCTTCAATATTTTTTAGATATACTTATTCTCCTTAGCTCACTAATTTGCTGGATAGGTATTACCTCAAATGTTGATGGCTCCCAAATCTTTATATTCTTTTTTTCTGAGCAAAAGACCCAAATTCCCTGATGCCTATTGGGTGCACCTGCTCAGATAACTCACACAGACCTCAAATTCAATGTATTCAAACCTGACCAATAGGTCCAAATCCTGACCGCCATCTTTTTCCAGGAAACCGGCTCCTTTTAACCTCCATTACTTACCTTGGTTACATATCAACATCCAACCATCATCCAAGCTAGAATCCTGAATTGTCTTTGATGCTTTCTTTACCTCTTCCTTCATATTGCATTTTCAAATAGTTCCCATGACTTTTAATTCTATTGCTAATATTTCTAACGTTTATTTCTTTCTTTTGGCTGCTTTCAGGTTCTCAAGGCTCACACAGACTTTGGCAATGAGCTCCTAACTGCTCTCTTGTGTCTTTTTTCCCCAAGTCGACATACTCACTGTTGGCTGACTTATATTCTCATGTTACCCTCCTTACTAAACACTGGTGATCACTCTGCACTGCTTACAGGTTAAGATTCAAAAACCCTAGCATGACTCTCTACACTCCAGCCCCAACTATCCACTTTCCCCCAGTCAGCTCTTTAGTCCTACTTCCAAATATTCCTCCCACAGCTTATGCTTTAGCTAAATCTACTTTGCTGTATTCAAAACATACCACTTACTTTTATGATGCCCTGCCTCTGCTTGCTTGGTTACTTTTGACTAGAATATGACTCATCCCCCATTCTCCTCTTGGTGAGCTCCTACTCATTTTTCAACACCCAGCCAAGAGCCATCCCCAACCTTCCTTGTTCCCCTCCTGGAATCTTCTGAATACCCTTCATTTAAAGAATTTCTCACATTTTATAGCTAGACCAAGCTTTCTGAAGACCAAGTATATTTTATATTAATATTAATTTGGGGCCTAGCACACCTTATGATGTGATATGCAATCATTCAAAAGTAACTAGTAACAATTTATGGTTCATGTACATATTGCCTGCTTTGTTCAACACTGTATCTCAAGAACCTAACAGAGCAAACCCATTTGTTAAAAGACTAAACAAACACTCCTAACTCTCCTCCAGTTAAATAACAAACTTATTTTTCATTTTCCCTCTATTCTGCTTTAATACTTTTTCAAAAATGAACTTTCAAAAAAAGATTTTCAGCAGGGTATGGGGGCTCATGGCTATAATCCCAACACTTTGGGGGGTGAGGGCGAGAGGATTACTTGAGCCTGAATTCAAGACTGGCTTGAGCAACACAGTGAGACCCTGTGTTTATCAAAATTTTTTTAAAAAATTAGCTAGGTATGGTGGTGCATAGCTGTAGTCTTAGCTACCTGGGAGGCTAACGAGGGAGGATTGCTTGAGCCCAGGAGGATGAGGCTGCAGCGAGCTGTGATTGCCCCACTGCACTACAGCCTGGGCAACAGTGTATGACTCTTTCTCTCAAAAAACATACAAACAAAAAACAAAAAGATTTTTGGTTTCCTATTTATTTTGACACCAAGTTTTATGTTCATGCATAATAGTTTCACAGAATATAATTATATTATTTCCTTTGGAAGATAAAATACAATACTAAATAGCAACCAAATTGAATTTTCTCAGTGGAATTCATTTAGAAAATTAACTCTGCAAAAGCAGTGAAGACTGGTGTCATGAATCTAAGGTTTTAGTACTAAGGGCAGGCCATGCCGTTCCTTTCAAAGTTTCATCTGTGCACTATTATCTCCAACCAATCACGATGTCCTGTGCTTAAATGTCTAATGAATACCCTTTAACTTGTAAGAATGACATCTAGGACATTACAATTCCCCATCTGGAACCACTATAAGAACAAACACCTTGATCTTATTTCTCACCACTGTATTCTTTTGTATACAGCACATAGTAGTCACTCAAATTTTTGCTGGATGAATAAATAACCTGATAAATTTATTTCAACGCAGATGTTTCTTTAGGTTTTTTCTGGTGAAGAACAAGCTGCACATGAACTAAGGAAAAAAACACAAGTCTTAATATATCTATCAAAAACATATTACTTAGGCTTCAAATGAAATAAATTTTGGTAAGTTTAATAAGAAAGCTTTTGATACTAAGAACTTAGAGCTATATCATTAGATTTATTCTTGGCCCATATATGCCTCAAAAGTACACAAGCCATTTGTTTTCCAAATGTTTGATAAAGTAACCAAACAAAGGGCATCATCTTCTGTGTATGTATTTGAATGAGATGCTACAGTTTTGCCACTAGATTTAAGGCATAATAAGTCAAATGTGCCTTATAAACTATGAGTTAATTTGCCCACTTTAAGAGTTGTACATTTCCTTTTTGCTAATTAAATTCTAGAAATTGCTTCATCAAAGTCCCTTACACTCACTATTAATCTTTATCTGCTGTTACTCTCACAGTTGACCTCTCCTATAGTACTGTATCAAGTGATTTGTCTGGGGCCACAGAGCTAGAGTTGGCCTGGTAGAATTAGAACTAAAAACTAGTCTTCTTAACTCCCTATTCAGAGCCTTTTCTAAAAAATCATGCTTCCTCTTTAAAATATAATCCTTAGGATTACCTTAATAAAAAATAGATACATAAAAGAAGCTATGGGATGACAGGGCAAGGACTAAGTAAAATCAGAGAATACAGAGACCAGCCAAAAGCCTTGTTAGGAGCAATGATATCAAGGCAGGAACTTTGCTTTGGTTAGGCACCATGTAGAAAATAGGCAGATTATAACACAGCAGTCTTCCACTGAAGCAGTTCTAACTCAAACGTAATGAATCATCTAGTATAACAGATAGGTTATTAGACTTGGGAGTCAGAAGGTCTGGATATATGCTCCAAGTCTGTATAGCCCTGAGAACAGGAAACATTTCTGAGCCTCTTTATTTGTATAATGGACACCATACTACCTAAAACACTGGGTTGTTAAGGAAAGTAAGTGGAATTTACTTGTCCCTTTTTAAAATACGTATTTCTTAAGCAAGTACCATATGTCAAGCATTCAAGAAAGAAAGATAAGATCCCTGCCCCTCAAGCTCAGTCTAATATAATGTATATAAACTTAATTATAAAATATATTAAATTTACTATAAAATTCTTGAGCAATTAGAATATTGGATTTTAAAATAGCTTATAATTTAATAAGGCTAAGACTGAACAAATCCTCATCCTAAATTCCAGGCTATATAATAATAATTTATACATTCAAATATCTTTGTGATGTTTGTGGAAATAAGGCTTTCAGCTCTTCAACTTTAAATTCTAGAGATAAAAAGGGTCTTAAACATCATTTAGTATAGTTTGTCTCCCAAATGAGAAGTGTTTTCTATAATAGCTGCAACAGGTAGTCTCTGCATGGATGTTCCTAGTGACAAGAAGTTCACTAAAATACTTTTCTGTTACAGATAGTACTATTTCAAGTGGGACCAATATTTTCTTCCGTACAACTTGGTCTTAGACTTTGCCTTGTACAATTGAAGTTCTTGTCCACAATCCTGATGATGATCTGTAAATTTCCTGAAATAACATGGAAATTCTGTATTTATGCACATTTTTCTTGAGAAAAGGTGCATAGTGTTCTTTCGCCACATGCTCATTGTAGTTTATGATAATACCCCAAAGAACTTCCGCTTGAAAAATGTAGCACGGAGTAAGTCCACAATGAGACTCCTTCAGATATTTGAAGACGGACATCATATTTGCTATAAGCATACTCTTCTTTAGGAGAAACACCACTAATGGTTGAAACTGTTTGTCCTCCTGTTTGTCAGTGTCTCATGCAATATGACACGCACAAATATATACAAAACTTGAGATGTGGACTAAACCTGCATATATACAGTGAGATCATGGACTCTCTTTAGCTGAATGCCATATTTTTAAGTCACATATACACATTTGGCTCATATTAATTGAGCCTAGTCTTTTTAAAACCTAAATGCAGAGTTTTACATTCAAATAGCAATGTGTGAAAGTGGCTAAACTGCCAAGTGTTATACAAATATGATGCCATGAAATCTGACTGCATTTGTTGCAGACTATAAAGATTATTCTAAATTCTGATTTAATTACTCAATGCATTAGCCATACTTTTTAACTTCGCATCACTTTCAAATTCAAGAGGCCAGCTGCTCTGAACCTACTCTGGTTTCGGAGGCTGCCCAATTCAAGACTCATTCTTTGCTCAATTAAATTCTGTTAAATTAAAAAAGTGAATAGGGATGTCTTCTAACCCTTTATTCAAATGGATAAAAATGTCAACCTGAAAAGTAAACTGAGAGCTCTGCAACTTGCCAATAAAACTTCCCTCCAGAGTGCCACAATCACTTAATTAATTTTCTTTGACTATAACTATTTAACTAATGATAAAAAAAAAAAAAAAAAAATTTTGTTGCCTTTTTTTTTTTTTTTTTTTTTTTTGAGATGAGGTCTTGCTATATGTTGCTTAGGCTAGAGTGCAGTGGCTATTCACAGGTGCCATCACAGCTCACTGAAACCTTAAACTTCTGGCCTCAAGTGATCCTCCTGCCTCAGCCTCCCAAGTTGCTGGAATTACAACTGTAAGCCACCATGTCCAGAATTTAAAAAAAATTTTAAGATTCAATTCATGTACAGCATCTCCAATATTACTTACGAAGTGCTATGTGTGTTGCATCCTCTAAAGGATAACCACGTTTTGCAGAATTGATGACACAGAAGCCAACAGAAGACATTGACTGCTCTCTGCAATCAAACAGAAAACACAAAAATTGCACTTCAAACGTTTGTAATACATACACAACAATATATAACTAATTTCAAAATGCAGCTCAACTTCTCCTTGCCTCCCTCTTCTACAAAGCTACTATAATAGCTAACCCAATTGCACTACTCAATAATTATATTAATATACAATTTAACTGCACTCTTTGGAGGACATATATTACACATAAAAACTGAATAAAAATGGAAAAAGGTTAAATTCTCAAGTCACTCAAATCTATCCCATTATCCTGCTAAGTTTGAAAGAATAATTATATCATCAGGGTCCTCCTAAATCACCTAAGTTCCTTAAAATTTGACTTCCATTGCTAGGTTTTTAATCTTTAAAAACTGGGGCCTTCATATTTAAAAACTAGGGCCTTTAACAATGTATGATATGCTGTGTCCAGAAAATAAGTAGGCCATACTTTGCCAGTTGAAGTACATTTCTGTAGCAGCTGTAAAGGGAGCTCTCGGCTGCTGTGCGATAGCGGCTCTTATATTTAGGTCCCACTGTGTGAATGATGAACCGGGCAGCTAGATTGAATCCTTTTGTCAATTTTGCTTCACCTGTTCGGCAACCTGGAAACAATGGAAACACATATAAATTTGGAGGTATTAGGAAAACAAAAATAAAAACAAATGAAAGCATCAAACAAAGAGAACGTATTAAGAATTCTGAGAAATTTCTGTTAAAACTACAGACTGAATACAAGCATTTATTTCTGTTCCTTCTGTTCCCAAAATGACAGTAAAGCAATACAATAGATATAAGCACAGACAGATAAAAAAAAATGAGAAAGAACAGATAAACATCATCAAAATTTTGGAAGGTAGAAGGTCAACTGACTAGTAACTGACTCAACAGAGCAGAGAAATCTAATTGCTTGCAGAAATGAGATAACTAATATGAAGTAAGCTGATTTGTACTGAAAAGCAGTGTGGGATGTAAGACAGACTGCTTTGATTCAAATCCTGAGTTACCATGTTCCTGTTGAGACACTCTGGGCAGGGGCTTGGCCTTGATGTAACTCCATTTCCTATTTAAGAGTGATACTAGCAGTATGTACTTCACAGAATTAAATGTTACTATATGTAAAGTGCATACATGCATTAGCAATTATTGTTATTATTACTAGAGAACACTAAAAAGGCTCAGAAATTGGAGCCCTAAGTACTTGTAAAGGCTATGCTGTGAGGTGGGATGTGGGACTAAAAAAAGTTTATATAAAAACAGTCAAATCTCTAATACCTCCCCCAGCCAGCACAGCAAGGTGATGATTTTTTTTTTTAACACCAGAGCAGCAGGGAAGAAGTTTATTCTCTGGAGATGTTCAACTAGAGAGTTTCTGGATTCCAGAACCCCAGGCACAGCTGAAAAGAGGGGATTTAGTTGAAGTATTATACCTGACAGCGAAAGTCTAGTCCTCTGCTCCTAAATGGCTTTCAAAACAGATATCTAGGCTTAAACACCTGGAGGATTCCTTTGCAAAAAATTGAGAGGCCCAAACCAAGGGACCTACAGATTATGGTAACTAGGGAAAGTTCCCCAATAAAATAACAGGGCTCCTATTCTGTCATCTGCTTCAGGACTCACCAGGCCCACCTTTGTCCACTGTTAGGAACTGAATGCTTGAGTTCCCTCAAAATTCCTGTGTTAAACTCTACCCTCTAATGTGATGGTGTTAGGAGGTAGGGTCTTTGGAAGGTAATTAGAATTAGATATGGTCATGAGGGTAGAGCCCTTATGAATGAGAGCTGAATCCTTATAAGGGTCTACAGAGAGCTGCTCCCTCTCTCTGCCACGTGAAAATACAATGAAAACTCAGCAGTCTGCAGTCAGGAAGATAGCCCTTAGCAGAACCTGATCATGCTGGTACCCTCATCTCAGATTTCCAGTCTCCAGAAGTTCCTGTTCTTTATAAGCCACTCAGCCTATGATACTTTGTTATAGCAGCCTGAACTTACGTATACACCCATGTGTACAAAGTTTCCCATGAATTTTTCAATTCTTCCATCTTAAATCCAGCTAATACTTAAGGGTCACCAGAAACCAACAAAAGCCTCTAACAAAAACTAAAAGGGGAGACTCAGCAGATGCTCAAGAAATAGACAACACAGGGAAGAAAACTTAAAACAAAATCAGAATGTCATAAAATTAGACTGTTCAGAGAACAGGAAATGGCACTTATGTAAGTGCTATAGCCAAGTGAAAAACATGACAGCAGAAATGAAAAGTTCAATAGAAGAGTTAAAACTAAACTTGAAGAAATCCCCCAGAAAATAAAACAAAAAGACATTGAAAATTAGAGATAAAAGATAAGAAAACTGAAGAATTAAGCAAGAAAATACAACATCCAGTAGGATTTCTTCAGAGAGAATGAAGAATACAGAGGAAGGAAATTATGAATGAAATAAAACAAAAAATTTCCCATAATGGAAAAACATGAGTTTCTAGAGTCAAATAACCCATAAAATACTCAAAAACCATATGAAGGCACATCACTGTAAAATCTAAGAGCACTTGGAAACAAAGATGGGATCTTAAACTTTCCAGAAAGAAACCAGTAACATACAATCAGGGATAAGACCAGCACAAGACTTCTCAACAGCACTAATCAAAGTAGAAAACAAAGGAGTAGTGCCTTCAAATTTCTGGAAAATGATTTCCAAACTAGAATTCTATTTCTGAGCCCATTACAAATTAAGTATGAAGGTAGAAGTAAAATCTTAGTAGTTTTGCCCTATTGTATCCTTCTTCAAAATCTCCTGGTAGATTTACGCACAAAGATGAGAGATCCAATCCATCAAACAGATAAAAAGATTTTCCAGGATGATGTTAAAAAAAAGTTCAAGAACAATAACTGCACAGCAGGAATACAGAACAGTCTAGAGAGGAAAGGGAGGATGGAGGGTTCCAGAAGGGACTGTGTCAAGAAAAAAACAGAATGGAAGGATCAAACTGTTATCACTCCAATTAAGAATGCCATCTTAATATGAGCAATGGCCCAGGTCTAACATGATACACCATCAAGTACACAACACAACACCACCTATAAAATATTTTAGCCAAAACTTGACTCCATTAGACATAATATCAAGTTTATAGGAAATACAAACTAAATGGCACCTAAAATAAATCAAACAAATCTAGAAGGAGGGATATTGTGAAAATAATTGGCCTCTATCACTCAACAAGCCAGTGTCATACACAGGGGACTGTGCTGGATTACAAAATACCACACACACGGCTGGGTGTGGTGGCTCATGCTTCTATTCTCAGCATTTTGGGAGGCCCAGGAGGGCAGATCATGAGGTTGGGAGTTTGAGACGAGACTGACCAACATGGTAAAACCCCGTATCTAAATACAAAAATTAGCTGGGTGTGGTGGCACACACCTGTAATCCCAGATACTCAGGAGTCTGAGGCAGGAGAAACGCTTGAATCCAGGAGGTGGAGGTTGTGGTGAGCTGAGATCACACCACTGTACTCCAGCCTGGGCGACAGAGGGAGACTCCATCTCAGCAAAGTGACACACTAACAGAAAACTAAACACCGTATGTTCTCACTCATAAGTGGGTGTTGAACAATGAGAACATATGGACACAGGGAAGGCAACATCATACACTGGGGCCTGTCAGGAGCTGTTGGGGTTAGCAGAGGGATAGCAGGGGGTGGGGGGATTGGAGAGGGCTAACGATAGGAGAACCTAATGTAGATGACGGGAAGGATGGATGCAGCAAACCACCAGGGCACGTGTATACCTATGTAACAAACCTGCATGTTCTGCGCATGTACCCGAGAACTTCAAGTATAATAATAAAAAAAGCAAAATAAAAATAAAACCCCCCACACAGAGACAAATTAATAAACATAACAAAAAAATGCAATGTATGGTCCTGGATTGGATACTGGTTTGGATAAAACAGCTGCTGCAAAGAAGGACATTTTTGGATCAGCTGGAAATTTTAAGTATGGTCTGGGTAGTAGATGTATGTAATTTCTGAAATTAAAAGGTGGAATTCATTTGCTGAAGAAGGCAAATTGTAGAATATGTACATGATTATCTTATTTTGAGACTAGCATACACACAATTATTCTTTCTTCGTAAGAAACGATATAAGAATGTATGTATACACCCACACCCACATACAGGTTTAAACAATAAACAAAAGTCACATAGGTTTAGTTTCATAAAATTTCTAAATTCATAAAGTGAATATAAGACTGATTATTTTCAGGGGGAAATTTGGGTACAAAGCCAACCCTGCCTATTCTAATTTTAGTATCAATTCTTAGATGCTTAGATACTAACTGAACTGACATACAGTTTCACGTATCTTTTTATCAAGGATTCTATGAACACACCATGATTATCATTCTTCCTCTTCAATATGATCCTTTTTTAAGTATTTGAGAATAAGTAGTATGTTTCCCCCAAATATTCTCTTCCCTATGTTAACCCTAACTCTTTAACTTATTCCTTCAAATAATCTGGTTTTCACAATGTTAGTAATTTTCTGTTAGGTGTCCCCCAGTTTATTACTCTTAAAAAGTAGTAATAAAAGACACAGTTCTTGTCCATATGGAGTTTATAGTTTAATGGAGATACAGTTACTATAAGACAATTTACAAGACTACGATTGTGATAAGCCAACAAGAGAGAAATACTGCAGGCTGGGAGCATATATTGTGGGTGGTCTGATCTATTATGAAGTAAAAAGAAACAGTGCTTTGAGGAAGAAATGTAAGCCAAGACTTAAGAATAAGGGTTGACAACTGAGAGAAAGACCAACAGCAAGTGCAAAACTAGAAAGGAGCTTGGATGACAAGGCAGTGAGAAAAGATCAGTTTGACTAAAGCATGGAAAGGAAGGGAAATGGGGGCATGGGCTAAGCCTAGAGAAAAGTGACTGAAATCTTGCAAGGCCATGGGGATCAGTTTAAGGAGTTTAGATTTTTAAGTTTAATGGGAGGCCACTAAATGGTTTGAAGTAGGGGAACCATAAGAAGAAGGAGTTTACACTTACTGGTTGTGTGTGGACAATGGATTTAAGAAATGAAGAATGGACATAGCGAGATCGGCTGGGAGAGAGGATACGGCTGTAATGTAGGCAGGGAATGATGGTTGCATATGCTAGCTGCTGGGGACAATGGTGACAGGCAGAAATAGATTTAAGACTAATTTAGGGCATGCTGATAGACTTTATGTGAGGGATAAGAAAGAGGAAAGTGTTAACCCTAAGGTTTCTTGAATGAAAAATGAAATGGGAGGCTGGGTGTGGTGGCTCATGCCTGTAATCCCAATACTTTGGGAGGCCGAGGCAGGCAGATCATTTGAGGTCAGGAGTTTAAGACCAGCCTGGCCAGCATGGTGAAATCCCATTGCCACTAAAAATACAAAAATCAGCCAGGTGTGGTGGCACATGCCTGTAATCCCAGCTACATGGCAGGCTGAGGCAGGAGACTCGATTAAACCTGGGAAATAGAGGTTGCAGTGAGCCAAGATTGCACCATATCAAAAAAAAAAAAAACAAAAAAAAACACGAAAGAAAAAGAAAAATGGCATGGAAAATAATGCCATTTTACTAAGACATGAAGTATTGTTAAACTAATGATGTTTCCCCATCATTTCCAACTTATTACAAGACTTTAATATTCATCTGTTAAGTTTTTCATTTTCTGGCTTATACTTTCAGTCACTTGAAAATCTTTAGTCTATCAACCAGTATCTTCTCAGCTTTCCATCATCTACAAATTTGGTAAGCCATGCTTGTTTTTATTAAGTCATTAATAAAAATGTAAAGAGAGGAGAGGAGTAAGTATGCAGCCCTAAAGGTTGGCACTGATTCACTAAACACACAATTGGGGCCTACTAACTAACACTAGAAATAATACTTTTTGAACACTTAGGGTGTGCTTAGCAACTAATGTCCATTATGTAATTTAGTCTTCAAGATATTAATTTTTTCCATCACTAAATATTTATTGAGTTTTTGCTATATGTCCAGAACTGAGGTTGGAACTACTATTACCATCCCCATTTTAGAGATGAAGAAACTCAGATTCAGAGGTGAAGTAACTAGTCTTATGTCACACAGTTAGTAAAGGGCAGAGTTATAATATGAATCCCAGTTTGGAGGTGCTCAGACACACCCAGTTTAATATTGAGGTTTTACTTGCACACTTCTGTTAAATTTTCTTCTTTTCTTTATTATCAAGCCATTAGGAATTCTTTCAGACCAGCTTCTCTGTTACTTTTACCAAAGAACTTCTCAGTATTATCTTTAATATCATTTCTAGTTTCTACATGTTCTTCATCGTCTCTTGTTTTGCAGCTTAGTTAAGACCATTTTCCCACATTGTCCTTATAGTCAAAATTCAGTTTCTGGATCAAAAAATGCAATTCTTCTCATTCTATCCCTTCTTTCACAGAGTCAGCACTGTAAGTATTCTTGTTCAAGTTCTATTATTTGTATTAGGTTAGAAGCCAGTTGTCAGTGTTAAATGATAGAAGGCAAAGAAGGCGAGATTTTATACAGGTTAACTTTGCTGTTTACATTTTAAGAAACATTGCTATAGTTCATAAATATTTTCTATACAATGGGAAGACTGAATTTCACAGTATTTCATTTGAGCTCAAGTAACAAAGGGCTGCAAGGTTGGTAATTTAGCAGTTTTTGAGTTCAAGAGGATAGTCATTTTACAACACTTTTCTTGCATCTTTTGCACAAGAAAATATGCAGCCATGAATATGCTACCAAAACTAACTAGTTACAATGATTGTCATTTAAAATTCAGGACGGGACAGGGAAGTTTTACTGGTAGTAAATTCTCAGGACTCAGTTTTTAACACACTTCAAAATGTAATAAATTTTGTTAAAATGGGGCTTTCAAAAGCAGCTTTTATTTAGTTTCAATAAAAGAAAAATGGTTACATCTACATAATTTTCCCACAAAACATGCCTCTTCAAGGTAGAGGACATCAAAACACAAGTTTCCTGAGCAATAATATACCAAAGAAAATTCACTCACCTTTAAGTTTCTGGAGATCTTCTTTCAAATCAGGCCCCGCAAGCATGAAGATACTTTCTGACACAGGATTCTTATCTGTGAGACTTTCATTGCTGGTATTCACAATGGCTGTACAGTTCAGTAACGCCACATCTCCTTTCCTGAAGAAACAATAAGGAACAAACAAGTGTGGGGAAGAAGAAGAAGAAATCTAGTTCCTAATTATTTCAAAACATTTTATCCTTGACTTTTTTCATAATGTTGGTTTTGCTAGCTCAAGAGCTAAGCAATAGTAGAAAGGAAGTTTCTATCTGGCATCTTAGATCTTTAATGCAACTGTTGTAACCATGAAACTCACAAAACCATCATGTTTAGAAATAGCAGCATTATTTATATAATAGCCAAAGAGTGGAAACAATCCAAATATCCATCAACTAACGAACTGATAAATGTGGTATACCCATACAGTGGAATATTATTCAATCCTAAAAAAATATTGATTTGTACTACAATGTGGACGAATCCTGAAAACATTATGCTAAGTCACAAAAAAACACAAATTTTACTGTATTCATTCTATTTATGTGAAATGTTCAGAACTGGCAAATAGAGATAAGAAAGTAGATTAGTGATTGCCTAGAGGGAATGAGGAAAAACAGGGAGTGACCGCTAATGGGGCTTTGGGCTGATGAAAATGTTTTAAACCTAACTGTGGTGAGGGTTATGCAACTCTATGAATACATTAAAAATCACTAGATTGTGCAATTTGAATAGATGAATTATATTGTATGTCAATGTCTCAATAAAGCAGCTTTTTAGATACACAAAATAATACAGATGAATTTAAATCATCCTTCTGAAAACAGACTAAAACGCACACAATTCATTATATAAAACTCTAGAAAATGCAAACTAACCTACAGTCACAAGAAGATCAGTGGGTGCTTAGGGATGGGGAGGCAGGGAAGGGCAGGAGGGAGGAATTACAAAGAAACAGAAAAAAACTTTTGGCAGTGACAGATATATTCACTATCTTGACTGTGGTGATGGCTTAGTGGATGTACTAACATAAGTCAAAACTTACATACTTTAAATATGTAGTTTATTAAATATCAATTAGACCTCAATAAAGCTGTATATGTATATGCAAAGCTATATTTCAACAATGCTAGGGCTTAAAGAGGTTACAATCAATTATGAGAAAATGTTATCTCCTCATATGATGCAATCAAATAATTACCAAAGAACTACTTTTCCATTGATGTCCTTATTATAAAGAAAAGGTGATCGAACAGTGTCATCCTGAAATATTTCAGCTGTGGTATCAGAGGAATTTAATTCATCTTCACATGAGTCACCCCAGCTTGGTAGTGTATCCACATCCACAAACTGGGAAGGTGCACCTAAGGGATCCATGGAATGAGAGCTTTGATTTGTCTCTTCCCAAATTCCTCAGCAATTCAATATTCACTGGAGACTTCAGCTTAAGAGAAAAGAAAGAATCATTTTAATAGAGAAACACAGATATTACTTGAATTCTATTAAAGCAGTAAACAAAATTCCACTGTGAAATAACCCAATAGTATATTATGTGATTATAGTCACTTAAAAAGTCCATTAAAAACAATGGACAACAAAGAATTGCTACAGCATTTCTAAAACAGGATTAAAGAGTGATTATTTAAGCATAAATTCTTTTCAAAGAATTATAGCCATTAAAATAATCACATGGCCTATCAATTCTACTTTCCAGAAACAGGACTATTCATTCAACATTCACTGAGTGCCTACTATTGAAAAAACAAAAAGTGACAGATACTGCAAGAGATGCAAATATAAATAGTATATATAATTTAAAGTCTGATGATAATGTGGAAGATGTACTAGGTAAGACAAAATGAGAAGCAGGAGGTTACTGCAATCAAGTAGTAAGAGATGATAAAGGTTTCAACTAGGAAAGGAGATACAGAAAGAGGCGCACATTTAAGAGGCAAAATACAAAGGAAGGATGAACAGGAGTTGACAATGTATAGGATATGATGTGTAAGACAGTGATATGGTAGGTGGCTGGTTGTGCTGAAATACTGATATTAGAAGAGGACGGTGTTGGAAGACATACTGTCAAGTACTAGACAGAAGTTATGGGAAATTCTTTGTTGCCAGAGAAAAGGAGAACCAATTTGCCTATGAGTCAAACAGCTATTTCAGTAAAATGGTATATTCATTCATCGAATAAATCTTTGTATCGCGCATTGCACTCCAGCCTGGGCAACAAGAGTAAAACTCCATCTCAGGAAAAAAAAAATCTTTGCAAGCATCTATTGTATGTTAGATACTATTGCAGGCACTGGGCATACACTGGTGAAAAGAGCAAGTCCCTGCCCTTAGGGAGCTTATGCTTCCATGGAGATGACAGAAAATGATAAATGATAAAGAAACAGGCAGGTATCTAACAGCATGACTAGAGGAAATAAGGATTATGAGAGAACAGGTAACATGTGAGTTGAAAGATAGAATGAGAGAGCGAGACACATGAGCTCTAAAGGATGTTTCAGGCAAAGGCCAAAAAGACAAGAAGGATCTTGGTATATTACAGGACAAGCAAGGAGGTCAGTTTAGGTAGAGCAGAATAAGCCAGGTGATGAGTGGTAAATGATGAGGTTGGTAAGAGAAGGAAAAGCCAGAGATACAGTTTGTAAGCCATGGTAAGAAGTTTAAATCTTATTCTAAATATTAGGGGATGCTATTAGAGGATCTTGTTCATGGCAATTATTAAACATAAATAATATTTGAAAAGAATACTCTAGCTACAATTAAACTGAGAAACGGCAAGAGTAGGTGCAGACACCAATAGAAAATGACTGCAGTAATTTAGGTGAGATGGTAGAGATAAGAAACATTAGATTCGGAACGTATTTTGAAGATGGAGTCAACAAGACTTACTTAATGAATATACACAGTAGGGAGAAAGAACAGAACCAGAGATAACTTCTGGATTACTGGCTTACACAATTGAGTACTGTCATGCTGCTTACACAGAATGGGGAAAATTAGAGTAGGTTGTAGTGGAGAGTAGATAACCAATGGTTTTTCTTTTTCTTATTTTATTTTTATTTTTTTTAATAAAGACGGGGTTTCACCATGTTGGTCAGGCTGGTCTTGAACTCCCAACCTCAGGTGATCCGCCCGCCTTGGCCTCCAAAGTGCTTGGATTACAGGCGTGAGCTGGGTGTGCTAAGTTTGAGATGCTCATTCTATGACCAAGTGTTTATGTCAAACATGCAAATTGGTTACATGAGGCTAGAGCTCACAGAAGATGGGGCTAAAGATATAAATTTGGAAGTCTCGGCATATGGGTGGTATTTACAGCTATGGGAACTGGACAAAACAGCCTAGAGAGTAAATGCAAACAGAGAAAAGAGATCCAAGGACTGAGTCCTACAACAAAACCTAGAGGTTGGAAAGAGGACAAGTCAGAAAGTAAAATAGAGGACTGGTAAGAAAGGAAGGCAAACCAGGGAAGTGCGATCACCTGAGGTCGGGAGTTCAAGACCAGCCTGACCAACATGGTGGAACCCCATCTTTATTAAAAAATAAATAAATAAATAAATAAATAAGAAAAAGAAAAACCATTGGTTATCAATCTGCCCTACAACCTACTCTAATTTTCCCCAAGTGAAGAAAACATTTCAAGGAATACTTGAGATGTCAGTTAAATGCTACTGAAAGGCTGAGTAACAGGACTAAGAACTGATTAATGGTTTAGTAAGTTGGAGGTTGTTGGTAACATGAAATCTATAAGGGCAGACAGATGATCAGGGAAAGAAAGTTGGCATGTAAACTTTTTTCCCTCCAAATAAATGCGCAGTTTAGTGAGCTATTACAAAGGAAACCACCACCCAAGTCAGGAAAGAGAACTGTGCAGGCACCCAGAGGTACCTCCATGCGATCCGTCATGATCTCAACCCCTTCCTATCCCTCAAAGTAACTAATACGAGGACTTTTGATCACTTTCTTACATAGCTTTTTCACCTAAGAGTGCATCCCCAGAAACCATAGTTTAATATTAGACATTTAAAACATTTTAATGTATACCTTACACCTCTTTTAATCTACAAGTCCCCCATCCAACCTTTCCTTTTCTGTAAAATTTATTTGCTGAAACTGTGGTGTCCCACAGTCTGGATTTTATTGCTTGCATATTGTTATTTGAAATTTTCTTGTTAGTCAGTTCTGCCAAGATTATATGAGATGGTGTGTCTTTCATCAGGAGGCACATAATTTCAGATTCTCTTGTCTTTTCTCTTAGTTCTCTTTTTTTAACTTTTAGGTTCACGGGTACATATGCAGGTTAGTTATATAGGTAAATTGCATGTCACAGGGGTCTGGTATACAGATTATTACATCTCCCAGGCAATAAGCCTAGTACCTGATGGGTAGTTTTTTGATCCTCTCCCTATTCCCACCTTTCACCCTCAAGTAGGTCCCAGTGTCTGTTATTCCCTTCTTTGTGTCCATGTGTTCTCACTGTATAGCTCCCAGTTATAAGAGAGACCATACAGTAGGTGGTTTTCTGTTCCTGCATTAGTTTGCTTAGGATAATGGCCTCCAGCTCCATCTATGTTGCTGCAAAGGACATGATCTCCTGAAATTTTCTGAGAAATTTTTCAGCGTGGTTCTAATGTTTTTTTATCAAAGAGAACAAGCATGCCCTTCTATAATATATTCCGTGATGTTTCCTCCTGAGAGACATGGGATACTCATTGGAACAAAACATGGATCTAGTGTAATATGTTAATTCCTGAATCAACACTGTGGAACAGGAAATATGATCATTTATATAACAATTTCAGAAAGGCCTTGTAGGTTATACAGTGACAAATTTGTATGAGAAGACTATTCTTATTTGACACTGAATACACCTCTGAAATTACTTTGAAATAAAGAAACTAATTTTACCTAGAAGTTGGTGTTTAGTCCATCAAATTGGCCTTTCCACAAGTTTTGTTGATCTGTTCATAAGTATTCAGACTTGAAAAGGACAAGCTGAACAGAGGACAAATGAAGACCATATTCATCTATCATCATGAAATTGCCTCATGCTCAATGGAATGACCCTTGGCACAAGCTCATAATTTCAAAAAATTATCTGCAGATTTTTTATGACAATGACTCATACTGAAAGTTCTTAACCATAATCTTAAAAAAAAAAAATCCATTAAACACAAACACAGTTTTCAGTTTCCAAACTTGAATGCCAAACATTCAGGACAAAATTGCTTTTTTAAGATAACTTTTCTTTCTGACTCTAAGTAATACATGCTTACAGAACATTTGAAAAATATCAAATTAGCTGGACACAGTGGCTCATACCTGTAATCTCAGCACTTTGGGAGGCTAGCCAGGCAGATCACTTGAGCCCAGGAGTTTGAGACCAGTCTGGGCAACTTAGTTAGATCCCATCTATACAATAATACAAAAAATTAGCCAGGTGTGGTGGCATGCATCTGCAGTCCCAGCTACTGAGGTGGCTGAGGCAAGAGAACTGCTTGAGCCCATGAGGTGGAGGTTGCAGTGAGCCAAGATTACACCACTGTACTCCAGCATGGGTGACAGAGCAAACCTTATCTCAAAAAAGAAAAGAAAAGAAGGAATTTTGGTTTCTTCTTTTAAGGGGTAGGAAAATTAAGGAGGAGGAAAAAATTCCTCAACTTTTGATGTAGTTACTACCTTTTTCTGTGATAGGTAAAATCACACTGACACAATTTTGAATCCAGCTTCTTTAGTATTTTAAGGTAAATATTTCCACATGCAATTATGTAGTGAGGTGGAGACAGCATGGTTCAGTGGGAGAGTTTGGACTGTTGTCAGAGGGTCTGAGTTTGGATCCAGGACCGTCACTTAATAGTTGTGTTATCCTTGACTCTAAAACAGTTTTTTTTTTCTTTAATTTCTAAAATAAGGGTAATTCTCCTAAGATTATTGTGAGCATTAAATGAGATAACTAGTCTCAAAACCGCATAGAAGAGCAATTACCTTAACTTTTCTCCAATTCAAAATCATTCACTGTTTCCAACTTACAAGTGATTTGAGGGTATACTCCACACTTTTAAGACTGCCAAATCACCTTAATTTAAGCAATTTCCTTCATTTGACCACTTCTCCTTGTAAGAGAGTGTTATAACACAAATTCTCCTTTTACAATTTCATCTTGCTTTTTCCTTTCTCTCCATTCTCCTGTTCTCAAAAAAGTTCTCCTCCTTTATTTCTTCTACTTCATTTCTTCTTCAGCATATTAAACTCCTCTTTTTACTACTTAACTTTTTAAGAGTAATTTGTTCTGCAACTCTGCTTCTCTTCATACATTTGCTCAACCTACTGCAGTTTTGCTTCTGCTCTATAGCTATGCTAAAACTGCCCTTCCAAAGGTCAGGAATAACTTCCCAAATGTCAAATCCAAGAATTAATCCAATTTTTTCCACGTTTATCACTGACCATTTCCTTCTCAAAACTCTATTATCTTCTTTGACAGCACACCCTGGTGGTTCTCCTATATCCCTGATTCCTGGTCAGTACAATTTGTTGGATCTTTTCCCCAGCTTTTAAGTAATTGTGACCCACAAGATATTGGATGTTAAATAAGTAAAAGTAATGCTCATAGCTCTTACTGTAGGACAAAATTAAATGGCATTTTATGGAAAGTGTCACAGTATTTAACAAAAGTTGAATTCTTTTTCAACTCCATCTCTAAACAGAAATGGATGTTTCTCAACAAAAAGAGGTTTGAATCCCCCCTCCCCTAAACACACACACACCTTGGTAATAAGTAAATGGAGCTGCAAACCCAAGCTAGGCAGGAAAACCTGATCCCTGAGAAAACAGTGGTTTCTAACATTCTCAAGGTCACAGGCCCCTTTGAGAATCACATGAAAGATACAGATCCTTTCACTCCCCAAAAACGTTAGTGTATGAGCTCATACAAGCAAATTTGCAAATAAATTGCAGTTAAGAATCTCAGTGATAGAATGCAAACATGCTCAAGTGACAAAGAGAGGAGAAGAGGGCTCCTCTACCCAGTAATTTATAGCCACAATCAGAATTTTTGGTGACATTAAAGGAGAGCAAGACTGTCCACTGAAAATCAGTTGGTCAGCTCTGTACTTTGAATAAGTTCATAAACAAACACTAAGCCCTAGTTTAAAAAAAAAAAAAAGTCTCTTGAAGCAAGATATTAATTTCCAAGGATTAAAAAGTCTATATGGGACAAACAGAAGATTCCACAATGAATCAGATATATTTCCAAAGTCATATGATCTTCAGTACTTTAGTGAAGAGGACCTAAAGACAAAGATAACCCACTATGTATCCTTTATAATTCAAACAGTACAGTGTAAACAGCTCTCATTACACTGTAACTTCTGTCTCTTTTTCCTCAAATCCTGTCATCTTTTAGTTTAAAAAGTCCTTTAAATACTGCTTAATATGAATAACTGGATTGGATAGAGAGATCAGATTTTATTGTTCAACACTGGGCAAAATTGCATAATACCTTGGATCACTGTCTCAAAAATCCTTTTCGTCAGAATAAAAAGAAAATGATATCATTTAAGAGAGAAAAATGGTAACTTTTAACTTGTTCACCTTTCGAAATGCTTACATTGATCAGACCAGTCTGAATAACAACCGTACAAAGAGAGCTGCTGCATGCATTTGACCACCGTTAATTACCAGGTTTACCATTCTTTATGTCTTTGTATTTCAATGTTTAACAGTTCAGAGTACATTAGGATATGTGTGCACACCATACTTGAGACTCGTTTTATGCCATCATCCATTACCATACTTAAGAATCATTTTATGCCGTCAGAAAGAATGACATTTATAAGGTTGGGCGAGGTGGCTCACGCCTGTAATCTCAGCACTTCGGAGGCCGAGGTGGGTGGATCACCTGAGGTCAGGAGTTCAAGACCGGACTGACCAACATGGTGAAACCTCGTCTCTACTAAAAACACAAAAGTTAGCTAGGCATGTCTGTAATCCCAGCTACTTGTGAGGCTGAGGGCTGAGGCAGGAGGATCTCTTGAACCAGAGAGTTGGAAGCTGTAGTGAGCCAAGATCTCGCCACTGCACTCCAGCCTGGCGACAGTGAGACTCTGTTTCATTTAAAAAAAAAAAAAAAAAAAGGCTCTTTAAAAAAAGATTTTCGATTTGAAGACTAACTAAAGTAGTCAAATATGTCAACAACAAATACAGTATAAGAACATTCCTAAGTTTCTCAATGGCCCGGGTCAAATTTAACATCACCATTCAAAAGCACCCAAAGAACATGTTCTAACAGTGAATTAGTAGTATTCCTTCATATTAAATGAACTGCATTATGCTTTAATTGTTAAGTACTGATATACTGAGCATTTTGAAACTAAAATAAGGAGATAGAGTTATAACTTTGAAATATTGTATAAGGAATTTTATAAGATGCATTACCTTAGCATTCACAATTACTCTGATACCAACTCTTATTAAAATCATTTTTTCCATCTATGGTCGTCCCATCCCACAATATTTAATTATGTTAAGAAAAATTTTTAAGAAAAGGTAAAATCATGACTCATTCAAATATAAAACCAAACCGATGTTCAATATTTTATTTAACTCAAAAGGGAACCACGCAGAAGATAAAGCACATCCCACAATTAGACACCTTAGAGCAGGAATATCGAAATAAATGTGTAAAAGGAGGCAAAACTTCCACTGAACCTCTAAAAGAGAGAGAAGAGAATTTGCAGCTCTTGACAAATATTACTTAGCATTGATGTCAGTTACCTACAGTTTACATAACTGAAAAATAGCTTTTTTAGAATTAGTTAATCCAAGGGGTATTATTAAGATAGAATCTAAACTGTGCCTTTTTCTACAGAAGCACACACTTTACCCCCATAATAATATAATGCACAACACCTGTCAGAGATATTAAACATACACACCCACTCGAATGCTCCCTTTCCCACCAAACTTTTTAAAATAATAGTTTGTGGTCACAATTTCTTCCCTTCTCATTCATCCAATCCACAGCAATCTTGCTTCAAAACACCTATGCTGCTACAGCTGTCCAGTCTCATCAACGCATTCTTTGCTGTTGCAATTTTTCTTGAATACGGAAGATTAGCTGAACACCCCTTAAGCTCAAGAAACTCCAAAGAAAATCAGATAATGTAGGCAAAAGTCTAATTTCTAGGCGGGCTGCAGATAACTTGTTCAAGAAGCGCTGGCAGGATCTTCTTTTGTACAGCTATGTTAGCTTTAATTTCGCACAGCTCTAGACATCACAACTCATTTCTAAACACTTCTATGCAGCTCAAGAATAAAAGTAGCAGAACCGCAAGACAGAAAAGCGAATTCCCCACACCTGGTGACAGAGCACTAAAGTCTCGGTCAGCAAACAAGGAGTCAGCCCCGGTCACTTCCCCTCAAGCGGCCAGGGAGCGGAAACACAAAGCCAGGCCAGTGTCCCTCTAAGGATTGCGGGAGCCCAGATAACGCACCATCCCGGGCTCGGCGTCCAACCACCCCTTACCTGGGGTGCTCTCGGTTTGTGGAATGTCCAGTCCACAGGAGCGGCAACAGGGACGTGTCTCTGGGACTACAACCAGCAAGGGCTCCCGCCTCCCCTATTTCACCTGCACTCTAGGGCGCGCGCCTCCGCGGCTACGGCACCTCTGTCCCTAGTGCCTGCTGACTGCCTACCCTTTCACTTCTCGTCCACACAGCGACCCCGAAAACGCTCTGCAATAACCTAACCAACAGGCGAGGAAGTGGCGCCAGGCTCATTCTTCCAGAAAAGCGACAGAACTAACCCTCAGCCCGCACTCCCGACCAGGGCCGAGTCCGGTGCGCCTGGGGCCGCGCCCCCGGCCCCCTGCGCCCCGCCTTCCCTCCCGGCCTCCGTCCCGCCTCTCACAGCACTCCGGCGGTCCCATCCGGTCGGCGGGCGGGACGGATCAAGCTCCAGGTAGAAGGCGGCCGAGCGACATCTCCGGCGACCCTCAGCAGGAGCGCGCCGGGTAGGGCGAGGCAAAGTCCCTGGAGGCTGGAGTGACCAGCTACAAATGCCCTGGGCTACGAAACACCGGCTTCCGCTCCTGGCCAGAGCTCACCAATCAGCGCCCGGCTTTTTCCGTCATTTCCTCTTAGAAGGCAAATGGAACGTCTGGCGGAAGAGGCTCCTGGGACGGACCCGGAAGGGGCAGGTCTCGTGGGCGGGTCAAATCGGCTGGGAGCCTCGTGGAAGCTGAGGTGAGTCCTGGAGGTGCACGGCTGGGGCTGAGAGCCTTTTCTCTGCGGTTTGGACTTTGAAGATTCTGGCTAAGGCATTCGTGATGTCGGCAGCAGCCGAGGCGGGCGTATTTAGGGCCGGTTGCTAGGGTTGAGGGAACTCAGGTGACTACGGGCGTCCCCACAGCAGTACTTGGAAGCCCCTTGGCTCCTCGGCGCGGGTGGCGGGTGCCGAGCAGAACTGCCTGACCGTGCCTGTGCACGGGCTTGCCCGAGGGTGATCTGACCGTGTGTTCGGTGTCTGGAACCCTCTGTCACCCTCTCCTGACCGAAGACGCGTTTTGGAGTGTGTGTCAAGTCTGTCCAGGCCTTCAGTGCATCACAGAAACATCGTTTTGGGGGCTGTGGGTTGGGAAGCGGAGATGATGGGGGTCTCAGTCTACGAAGGTTTGGTGGTGAGAGGTCGGAAAGGAGGCGAAAGCTGTGCACGTGGAACAAAGTGAACAGTGCGAGTTGTATGGGAGGTAGTTTAAATATCGAGGCGATGAAAAAAGGCTGCGAGAATTGGGTTTACTCCAAAGGAAGTGGGCTTCAGAGAATAACACGGATTAAAATAAGTAGGGGAGAAAATGCATGTTATTTTAAGTAAAACGAATAATGTGAAGACAAGGCCTCAGGACGAGGAAGGAAACTAGCCAGCCTGACAGAAAGGTTTATTCGAGAAATACGGAGAAAAGATAGGATGAGTTTTTGGAAACTGGCAAACGATTTAGCCTTTTCAAGTCTTTGGGATAGGGAAAGCTCATTTGAAAAGATTACTCAGTAGTATTATGACTTTTAAAGGAAAAGAGTGAAAAATATGGAGGCGGAGGTGCTAGGTGAAAAATCAGTGCAGTAACCCAGTGGTAAAGAGCTGGAACGGAAAGTACTGGAGAAAAAGAGATCCTGCTTCAGAGTAACAATCAGGTGGAGCTGACTAACTAAAGAGGCAAAAAGAAGCAGTTTAGCTTAGAGGTTAAAACTAGAAATGTTGGAGTTAGACTGGCTGGATTGGGATCTGGCTTTGGCACTTAGCTGCTAAATGCCTTTGGCTTAGCAGTTTACCATCTCTGGGTCTGAGTTCCTTGTCTGTAAAATAGAGATAGGAAGACTGACCTCCCCTACAGTGTTATTGTGGAGAATTGGTTTATTTATTTTTAGAGACAGAGTCTCACTGTCACCCAGGCTGGAGTGCAGTGGCGTGATCATAGGTCACTGCAACCTCTAACTTCTGGACTCAACCGATCTTTCTGCCTCAGCCTCCTGAGTGCGCCACGATGCCTGCTTAATTTTTTTAAAAAAATGCTTTGTAGAGATGGGGTCTTGCCATGTTTCCCATGTTGGTCTGAAACTCTTGACTCAAGCCATCGGCCTGCCTCGGCCTCCCAAAGTGATGGCATTACAGGCGTAAGCCACCACACCAGGTCCTTATGAGTATTTTTCATAGTTATATTTACAGTGTGCTAGAGGCTTTTCTAAGTGCTTTGCATATATTAGCTTATTTCATTAATTGCTGTATGTAATTCAATGATTGCATATGTTTACTAAGTTATATACATTTAGTGTTATCAGTTACTATAGCATAAGCACTCTCTAAGTCTTGGCTGTGATAATAATATTTAAGTGGTTGTGAGCCTGAGTAGGTAGGAAAATTGTGTCCTTGTGTCAGACAAAAAGAGAGGAGTACCAGAAGTAAGGTAGGCGTGGTTATAGACGTGTGAAATGTGAAACTATAAGGTATCAAATGGAGATGTTCGGTAAATATTTGAAACTCTATAATTAGCATTCATGTAGGTGGACAGGACTGGAAGTAGACAGCTGGGAGTCCCTGGACCTACGCGTGCTATATGTATTCTCCAAGGAAAATACTATAGAAGGAGGTGCTAGATGGCCAAAGACGAACATGAAGAACAACTACAGAGTCTGGAGGAATAAGAGGAATTGGGAAACAACTCAAATTCCATTTGAAACAATCAAATGGCCTAGGCTAAGAACATTATCACCGTGTTAATATTATCTTTTCTTGATTTTAAATTGGCTTTATGTTGGTTCCTGTGGGAGATGCAATGAGGCCAGTAAGCGATTATTATCAGAAAATATTATTAGAGAGTTGGGATTGAAATTTTTTTTTTTTTGTTAATGTAGACTAAAACAGCATTTGATAATTAGAAAGACCCTGTAGAGTTAAACCAGCCAACCAACTAAAGAAACAAAAAACAGCAAAAAGAAACAGCTCCTCATAAAAGGCTGTAACTTCTTTATTTTTATGTGTTTTAAGTTGCATGGGTGTTTTGGAGGCTACTTTTTACTCTTCCATGTAAAGAACAGACAGGACTGATTTGTTATCTCCTTCATTCACCTCTTGTCGCTTTTATCCATAACCACTGTTTTCAGTGAATTTAATAAAAGTGCAGAAATTATGGCATCTTTCCAAAAATAGTGTGCCAAGTTGCTCAACCATTTTCTGTGCCAAGGGTAAGTGGCTGCTCTGATTTTGAAATGAAGGACAGACTTTCATGGAGTGGAACAGTAGTTCTCAAAGTTTGGTCCAGGAAGTGCAACAGCAGCATCACTTGGAAACTTATTAGAAATGAAAAATTCTAGGCCCTACCCCAGACTTATGAAATCAGAAACAGGTGCTGGGAGAAGAGATGAGATGGTATTTCCTAGCAATGTTGTCATAAACCCTCCAGGTGATTTGGATATATACTAGAGTTAGAGAACCACTACCTGAGAAGTTGAGTACCATGACGTTAGGGATTTTGCCTTATCAATAGTGTATTTCCAGTGTCTAGAATGGTGCCTAAATGGTAGGTTCTCAGTAAATGTTCATTGAAAAATATGTTCAGTTTCAGGCTGCCAATCTCTGTGTAAAAGCTTTGATGTCAGTTGAATGGGCAGAAGTGAATTAGCTTAGTTGCATTGAGTCTGTAGTGTCAGATATGTACGAGGTGGGCATAACAATGTGACTAATTTGGAACTTAAGGAATGAGGGATTATATTGAGTCCGCGTGAATAAAAAATAAAGATGTCCAGGTATTTTACATCAGTGATTTATTCAGAATAAATAAAGATTAAGAAGTCATAAGTTACATGCTTTTAATGACATGATAAACAGGTGGTGTTGTTCGGACGTGGTGGTTCACGCTTGTAATCCCAGCGCTTTGGAAGGCTGAGGTGGGTGGATTACTTGAGGTCAGGAGTTTGAGACCAGTCTGGCCAACATGGCGAAACCTCATCACTATTTAAAAAAAAAAAAAAATTAGCCTGGTGTGGTGGTGCATGCCTGTAGTCCCAGCTACTTGGGAGGCTGAGGCAGGAGAATTGCTTGAACCCAGGAGGTGGAGTCTGCCGTGAGCCGAGATCCCACCACTGCACCCCAGTCTGGGCAATAGAGTGAGACTCTGTCTCCAAAAAAAAAAAAAAAAAAAAAAAAAGGTTGGTGTTTACTAACCTAGAACCAAGGCACCCAAGGAGCTGAGTTTTCTTTGTTTATATGCACAGATTGCCTCACCCATGGTATGAGACATCATAACATGGGGCTCACCAAGCAGTACCTGCGCTATGTTGCTAGTGCAGTCTTTGGCCTGATTGGCAGCCAAAAAGGTAATATTGTCTTTGTGACACTTCGTGGTGAGAAAGGACGCTATGTGGCAGTACCAGCTTGTGAACACGTTTTCATCTGGGACTTAAGGAAAGGAGAGAAGGTGAGCCCAAATGACCAGTTTGATACTGATTTATCCGTACTTGAGGGTGGAGAGGTAGTAGAGGTTGGGGAGCTCTGGTTTACTTATCATGGGTTTTTTTGTGTGTATGCCCTTAGAACAGAAATCTTTTTCCTTTAGGTCTAGCTAACCAAGCATCAAGTTCCTTTGTGTTCTTCTCTGCTAAATTCTGAAAAGCACACTGAAAAAGGAGCTTATTTCTTAGATGCCTATTTGTTGGAATATTTACAGGTCATTATTTGTAGTAATTATTTATTCCTGATGTATTCACTACCAATTCCATTTTTCAAGTATGACTTATGCATATAACTGATTATAAAATATTAGGCATGTAAAAGGAAGGTTACTCTATGTTGGCAGAATCTTTTTCTAATGTGGATAAGGCCCAAATCTTGTTGAACTAGACTTTAAAACTTTGTATGACTGAATTCCCTAACCCTACCACTTTTGCCAAACCAAATATAGGCATTTTGATATTGTTCATTTATTTTGTGATTCCCAAGAGGTTACTACTTCAATTCTTGTTGCCACCCAGAATCCTTTGTGGTTAAAACCACCATAGTACTCTGTTGCCATGCAGATTGTTTTCTTACAAAATGGGTCTCAGTTAAAGGAAGGATAGATTTATAACCCTTTATTGAAAATCACTTAGCGTTGTTCTAGGATTAAGACTTAGATTAAAGGGATTAAATTTATTTTATTGCCCAGGGAATGTTTGCATGTATTACACCAATGTAGAGCTTCGGAGAAAATAAGAATTTTCTTAAATATTTCATTGCCTAGTACAGATAATAATTTCTGTATTAAAAACCTTGAAATGGATTGTGGAGTTTCATTTTTATTCCTGAGTAATTGGGAATTATTGGTGCTCTTAATTTTACTGTGCCTACGTATTCCTATGCTTTTTCCTTGATTTCATGCTTAACTCTTCTACATTGTTTTTAACTTTTATGATTTCAGATTCTTATCCTTCGGGGGCTTAAACAAGAAGTTACTTGCTTATGCCCCTCCCCAGATGGGCTACACTTAGCTGTTGGATATGATGATGGATCGATCCGAATCTTCAGTCTCCTGAGTGGGGAAGGAAATGTGACCTTCAATGGTCACAAAGCAGGGATCACTACCTTGAAGTATGATCAGCTAGGAGGCAGACTGGCATCTGGGTCCAAGGTGAGCCTTTGAATCAGCCCAGACTTTGATACGTTAAAGGAATGTAAGACTTATGCTGAAGCAAGTTGTTGACAAAAGTTGACAGGTTAAACAATGGGCTGTCAGTGTTCAAAGTAGTATAATGGTAGAAATAGAGTGAGGAGGATGGGTGTGAATTGGAAGGTTCATTTCGTTTCCTTTTGTTCATTTTATCATATTCTCTGATAAAAGCCTATTAAGTGTAGGAACAAGATGAAGAGAACCATGATAACTATTACTGTGGAAGTGCTATCCAAAACAGTAAAACAAAGACTGGAAAGAGACAAAATAATAATTATTTGCCGTTGAATTCTGTAAAATCAGTAGATTTCCTGTATCTCAAAAGTCATGAGTTAGAAAATATAAAAGATTCCATTCACAATAGATTAAGTAACAGACATAAAAATACTGTGGAACTTTACTGAAGAATAGAAGACTTTCTAGAGATATAATCCTTGTTCTTGAATGGGAAAACAAGGTATTGAAAAGATGCTGGTGTTTTGTAATTGGTTTATGTAGCTAAAGCTATGTTTAAATAGATACGTGTTTATATATAGACATAGATATATTTAAATAGATATCTTAAAGGTTTTAGTTGGTACTTAGAACTTGACCTAATGTGGAAAAGCGAAGGAATTGGAAACACCAAAATCTGGGGAGAAAAGAATAATAAAATGGGGGTTTTAGATATTAAAATGTAGTATAAACCCGTAATTTAAGAAGCATCATATTGACACATCAGTGCAAGTATCAATGCAAAATATATTGCAACCAAATGGAAATCTCAGAAACACATCCATGGTTACATTCCTAATTAGCATATTTTAAAGATGACATTTTTAATAAGCAGAAAAATCATGAATTGCTTATAAAACAATCCTTAGACAATTGTCTATTTGGGAGAAAATTTTAAATTAAATCTTTGCCTCATGCTATATATCAAAATGAATCAAAGATTAAAGACATAACTATTAAAAAATAGCATTTTAAAGTAAACTAGAAAATACATAAGTAAATATCTGATAGCAAGGTAGAAAAGGACTTACAATGTGTTAGCAAAAGAAATAAATTAAAAAGGAAACTGTTGGTAGATTGGAATACTTGAAACATTTGTACGTTAAAAACAAGTCAAAGGACATTGAAAAAGGTCAAGTATTTAACATTTTCAATATAAAAAGATAGGATTAGTATCATTCATTTATTAATAACTTACAGTGAAGTAAGAGATGACAGCTAAAGAATGATAGACAGAAGACATGAATTGGCAATTCAAAAGAGATACTAATGGCCAGTAATCACCATAAAGCATGTAAACTATTTTTCGTATTCATAAATGTAAATTAAAATAAATATTAAGACTGAACATTTTTTACTTATGAGATTGATAGTAGATTTTGAGAAACTGGTAATATAGCTAAGTGAATGGGGAATAGGCCTTGTCATACATATCCCTGCTGGTTCTATAGATTTACCGATCGTTTTGATGGTATAAATCCAAAACTTTTAAAATAAACATATCATATAACCCAAGAACTTTTCAATTTAGTTATTTCTAATCAGAGATATGTACAAAGATTTGTATATAAGAATGTTCATTTCTGCATATTTATAACAGCAGAAAGTTGGAAACTACCTAAATGTCTAAAACTGAAAAAATTTTAAATAAGTTATGGTATCGCTTTAGAATTGATTATTATGTGAGCATTAAAAATGTAAACACTTTGGAATAACATGAAAAAAATGGAAATAATATTTAGTGAAAAAAGAAAAGGTTATACAATGATGTGAATAGCGTGATCTCAGTTTTCTAATAGGAAAATAACAATCTGGATTATACATAAAGACTAGAGCAGTAACAATATCTGGGGATTAGTTCTGGGTGGTGGGAATAAGGCTGGTGTTTATTTCCCTGTGCTTTCTTCATGCTCTCCAAATTTTCTGCAAGGACTGTGTATTGCCTTTGTAATAATTACGTCCAATTGTTTGTCAAGTTGGGCCATATATGGTAAAGAAAATTACTTGTCTTCCATATTGCTTGATTTAGGACACAGATATTATTGTATGGGATGTAATCAATGAAAGTGGCCTCTACCGTCTAAAGGGGCACAAGGACGCCATCACACAAGCGTTGTTTCTACGAGAAAAGAACCTGCTAGTTACTAGGTAAAGAAATAATTGTTTAATTTCAAATTCTTTTCTAGGAAGAGAGAATTTGCTTTATTCCTTATTCATTTCTCTCATGAGCACTGTGCTCATGCATATCAGTTAGTTTCCTCTCCTTTCTTTTGCTTTTCTTCTTTCTGCTTCTTCTAAGTAGTATCATAGAGCCATCCAAAGTTATATCATTTAAAAAATCACTTTTCTAATTTGTCATTCTTTTCTTTTAATATCAGCTTTTCCATGTTTCTTAACCTTTTGAAACTCATTATAGAATGAGTTTTGTCTACCTTCTAGATCTCTAGAAAGCCAGGAAAGCAGAATATGGAACAGAGGGAAGATGTGAATACCAGGTGTTAAATTCAGCTAACCTTTTGAGGAGAGATGTACTGTACTTCATAGGCCTTCTGAGTACCTATTAGGTTGAACCATTTGAAATTTTTATTTGTGTACATAAAAAATGATTAAATATCAGCAATTTTATATGGTTCAACCTAATAATGAATATTCCTAAAGAATGGCCACCTAGGAAAGGCTGGGATCTCAAGATTTGCCAGACATTAATTAGAGGAATCATAGTAATGATTCAGAAAAAGCTGTGAGCACTAAAAATGCTTTACCAATGGTGGATTTGTTTCTGTGGGATACGATACAGGTAAATTAGTATCTTGTTCAGATAACACAGGTTCTATAAGAGAATGATCCCATAGTTCTAATAGAAAATATGTATATTACATCTTAGGGAATTTAAGGAAAAGAAATAACACTGTAAGGTGGGGTTATACAGGGTGGACTTTCTAAATCAGGTTTTTTTTTTTTTTTTTTTCCAGTTTCCTCATGAGGGAGGATTATATAGATGTATATAGTGAAGAGGGTAGGGAAGAGAGAGGTGTTTGAGCAGGAGTAGCAGAGGCCATTGGCTAGGAGGGATTATATTTAGGGGATTAAGAACCAACAAATGGGAAATTTCAAGAATGCTGCTAAAGAGGCTGATTTTGATTCTACAGGGAACATTGAACCTAGTGCAAATATTAAAAATTAAGGTTATCTGACAGTTGCACATTGGATGGGAAGAGAGAACAGCAATGGACAAAGAGACCAGATGACAAGCTGTTAAAATAATCCAGGTAGTAGGACTTAAATTCAGATTAGTCTACAGAAATGGACTAGAAGGAGTCAATACTTAGAAACTTCACGGAGGAGGCATCTTCAGGACAAGAGACTAGCTGGACAGGAGAACAAGGGAGTAGGAGGGGTCTAAATGTTTCCATGGTAGACTGAGAGAAGGCCAATGCTGTGATGATAGAAACGATAGGAGCAAGGCATGATGGATCAAGTTCTGTATTCTCTGGTATTCTGCATCTGAAGTCATTCTTGTGCTTATAGGTGGAACATTTTATTTTCTGCATAGGGATAACTATAAGGAAAGTTAAGATTCTTTGCTTTTCAAAAGAAAGATCAGAGAGAAAAGGAGCTTTAGACATTATTGAAGTATATGTTCCTTTTCAAGCAACAGTGAGTTCTAGATCTCTCTATTAGTTGAATGAGTTTTCCTAAACAGGATTTTTTTTTTTTCCTATTTTTTCTTTTAGTGGGAAAGATACCGTGGTGAAATGGTGGGACCTTGATACCCAGCACTGCTTTAAAACAATGGTTGGCCACCGGACTGAGGTACATGTAGGGTCATGGGTGCCGGGAAGTAATGGCAAGGCAAAAGGGAAAAGATGATTATCTTCTCTTCCTCTTTCAAGGCTCTTTGTTTTTACTGCACACAATACTCATCATATGCTGTCTTGAGAGACAGTGAGGTTGGTTTGATGGAAGCAATGCCAGCCATTGGAACAGATACTGTAAAAACTCGCCTTGGATAGGTTTTAATTCCTGAGTTTCATCATTTCTAGATAATAAGTGTCCACTTTTATGAATGTAGGGAAGTTGAATTATGTGCGTAGCACCTAGGTTATTGACAGGCAAGCGGCGCATGGTAGCAGTTATAGTAGTTACTTGAACACAGATCTATTCAGTTGAGTTCAGGGACTGTTTTTTATACAGCTTTGCATCCTCAGTGCTTCGTTCATATCAGGCATTCAGGAAGCTAATACCTAGAATTAATGACAAGAAGATGAAGTTGTTTGTTGATTTGTAACAATATTGTTATTTTCATTATTTAATTCCTGCAGAGTTGAAGCTGAAAGTTATGGAATGGACCTTAGTGGGGCACCTTTTATTTGCTATACACTGCTGAAAGCAAAGAAATAAAAGACTTAAAATTATCATTTGAGTGGATTCTAGTTAAGATTTACACTAAACAGCCATTATCTTAATTTGATTATAGGAGGTAAAAGAGAAACTCCTGGTATCACAAAAGTAACAGTTTCACCACAGGCCATTTTTTTCTCTGTAAAAGTGAGATTTTTCTTGGTGCATTTTGAAAGGGTTCTCAATATGCCTTTTCTTTGCCTTTAAATTACTAAAGACATTTTACTACAGTGTGCTTAGACTTTTGGAACATCATATTATGCTACCTGGAGTCTCTTGAAAATCATATTACTCAAATCCTTTTGTATTCTATAGGTATGGGGGTTGGTTCTGGTGTCAGAAGAAAAGCGACTCATCACTGGGGCCTCAGACAGTGAACTGAGGGCATGGGACATAACTTATCTGCAAGAGGTAATTACTTTTTTAAATCATGGGCAATGTCATGTTTAGAAGTTTCATAAGCACCTTGGATTTGGAATCAGATGTAATTATTGAGTACTTTACATAGTATTATAAAGAATTCTAGCACACCGATAACCTGCAACACCTAAACAGTTTTTCTTCCTTATATGCTCATTGTCCTCATTTATTTGAGCTCATAAGGTAGCTTTAGGCGTACAGCTTCTGGTAATACTAATGTTTTAGTTTGTGGCACTCTTAATCAGATATTCTTGGACTTTTGGGTGTCCATGGATGGCCTTCAGAGTATCTGCGAACCTTTCGCCTCAAACATATATGTAGAATTTTATGTTTATGAATATGTATATTCTGAAAAGATCTATAATGTTTTCTTAGACATTCAAAGAATTTACATAGAAAAAAACTTATAGATCTTAGGTGTAGCTAGATTTAAGTGTGTGCTGTGTCCAGCAGCCATTTCAGTGGGAGTTACACTAGTAGTCTAGGGGTTCTCTTTTCTTTAGTTAAGGAGAAAATGTATCAACCTGTCTTGCAATGCCTTTGCAATTCCTAATACCCGTTTGAGTCTGCCTTTCTAGAATATGGTTGGCCTTTCACCTAAATACAGAGAAAATTTTGAAGTTAGTGAAGAATGGGTCATTAATTTTTCACTGTTGTCACTAAACAGTAGTCCTTATGCTATAGAAAGTTTCTGGAGATAGTATACTGAGTAATATTTTGTTTGTATATTACGTAGTTAGTTTTTAATAAGTTCTGATACCTGTCCAGCTACTGAAGAGGTTTGATCAGGGAGATCACTGATTAGAAGCTATTATTGGTCATAAGAAAGATTTCTAAGTCTTGAGGATTAAGAATCACCTCCTGGGCCAGGCACAGTGGCTCATGCCTATAATCCCAGCACTTCGGGACGCTGAGACAGGAGGATCACTTGAGTCCACACATGACTTTGAGACCAGTCTGGGCAATATGGCAAGAACCTGTCTCTACAAAAAATTTAAAAATTAGTGCATGCCTGTGCTTTCAGCTATCTGGGAGGCTTAGGTGGGAGGACGGCTTGAGCCTGGAAGATCAAGGCCGCAGTGAGATATGAATATGCATTGCACTTCAACCTGAGTGACAGAGTAAAACTCTGTCAACAACAACAACAACAACAAAATGCCTCCTGAAACATATTATTTCAGCTTTTATTTTCCCATTTTTATAAAACAGATTGAAGACCTGGAAGAACCCAAGCCCAAGAAAATCAAAGGGTCTTCTGGAATACAAGATACTCTTGAGACAGAGGATGGTACCCTTGAGATGGATGAAGCCCCTGAGGATGTAATTCATTTCTGTTTCTTATGTTTTATTGTGTTGAATAGTGGGAAAGTGAGAATTGCAGATTTTTAGGGAATTATCACTTTAGAGCATATTTTTGTAACTTGTACTTAATAGAATTACAATTTTTTCAGAAGTTCAGCAGAACTTACATCTAACCTTCATGTGTTCTTGCTTCTTCTGCAGCGCATCCTTTCATGTAGAAAAGCTGGTTCCATAATGCGGGAAGGAAGAGACAGAGTTGTAAACCTTGCCGTTGACAAGACAGGCAGGATTCTTGCTTGCCATGTGAGTACCATACTTAATATGAGTACCAAAATAATAAGGACTGGGCTGTTCCTTTCAAACACTCATTCTTTCATATTCAATGTAAAGATAAATGTTTCTTTACTCATGTTAATAATTCATCACATGGTACTGTGTGGATCTATAATTTCTAGCTTTATTAGCATAAAACAAAAAATAATTACTATTAGGTTGGTGCAAAAGTAATTGCAGTTTTTGCCATTTAAAAAGTAATGGCAAAAACCGCAATTACTTTTGTACCAATATTATTATTAGCAACCATTTATTAAATACTGGCTTTTCTAAGCAATTTAAAAGCATTTAATTTCTTATTTAGTCTTCAGAGCAATGATGCAAGTAGGACGTAGTATTCTCATTTTACAGATGAGATAGCAAACCCAGAGAGGTTAAGTTGTCCAAGGTAATACAACTAGTAAGGGAAGAAAAATAAATATTGTTTGGTTTTTACTGACAATTAGGTAAATTACAGATTGTCTCTCCTTGACTCATAATAACCTTTTGCCTTTCTAGGGAACCGATTCTGTGCTAGAATTGTTTTGCATCCTTTCCAAAGAGGAAATTCACAAGAAAATGGATAAGAAGATGAAGAAAGCTAGAAAGAAAGCAAAGTTTGTTTTTTTAATACTTATATTAATAACGAAGTGTCCTGGGTGGCCCCATTTTACTAAAAAACACTGGCTTCTTTAGTATTTACTCTGTTATCAATTACCATTAAAAGTTTGAGAAGAATTGGGTACTGATAATCCAATTTTATCAAGTCTCAGAGAGAAAATCACCTGATTTCGCAAATCTTTTTTTTTTTTTTTTTTTTTCCCATTTATTTATTTTGTTGCATTTTAGGCTATGCAAATCTTTTGAGACCTACTCTGGTTTATTTAACATGGTTGGATTATTAAGTGCGGGTTAATGAGTTTTCTAAAAAGTCCTGAAATTAGAAAAATAACCAGAGACATTTCAGTGGGGTTAGTTTGAATTAAAAGGGCTTGTTGCAGGAAATTTTATGGGCTACTATATTCAGAATCCATTTCTTAAGGGTATCTATTAAGTGAAATAATACTTTATGACATTGTAGTGTACAAAGTGTTTCCACATATACTGCATCGTTTAATTCTCATGGTAATCCTGTGTGGTTAAGTGACTTTTCCAGAATTATAGTTGGTTGAGGGACCAGATTTTGAACTCAAGTAAGAGCAAAACTGCTTCTAGAAAAGTAAGAACATGATATACTTTTCTTCTTCTCTAGGTTAAATTCTTGCAAAGGAGTGGAAGAAGATCCTGAAATTAATGTTGAAATGACTCTGCAAGATGAAATCCAACGGGTGACTAATATCAAAACTTCTGCCAAAATCAAGTGAGTAAAAAATAAATTATCTGAAGTTATCGTAGTAAACTCCCAAGTATTGCGGGCTTTTTCATGCTATTTGTAAACTGTCTGTTTGAATTATATATTTGGAGACAGTGGTCATGAGACATCTGTGTCACACTCTGCTCCTGTTGCTCTCACCATGGGCCCACTTACTGTCTCGTATTTGGATTATTATAGTATCCTTTTAGCTAGTCATTTGCTGTCTTTTCCTGCCGCTAATTAAAAAAAACGGAAGTATGTCCCACATTCAGAAAGGATATAAGTTCACTTATAAAGAATACATACATAAAAACAAGGTATGTATCAGAACCAGGATGTGAGCCTAGATTTTTTTTTTTTTTACTTAAAAGCCACTCACCTACTACTGCATATTCGGAGCGCTGTTTTTGAGGCGGAGTCTTGTTCTGTAGACCAGGCTGGAATGCAGTGGCATAATCTCAGCTCACTGTGACCTCCCTCTCCCAGGTTCAAGCGATTCTCCTGCCTCAGCCTTTCCATAGCTGCAGTTAGAGGTGTGTGCCACCACACTTGGCTAATTTTTGTATTTTTAGTAGCGACAGGGTTTCGCCATGTTGGCTAAGCTCAAACTCCTGATCTCAAGTGATCTGCCTGCCTCAGCCTCCCAAAGTGCTGGGATTATAAGTGTGTGCCACCTCACCTGGCCTCAGAGCACTCCTATTTGAAAAATTATTTATAGTTATTCAAACTTTATATGGCTAGAGGACATTGTGAGCTAAGATGGTAGATAGAACATTTATGATTATTTTCTCATGCAGATCTTTTGACTTGATTCATTCACCTCAAGGAGAGTTAAAGGCTGTCTTCCTGCTACAGAACAACCTGGTGGAGTTATATTCATTTAATCCATCCTTGCCTACTCCTCAGCCTGTCAGAACAAGCAGAATTACCATCGGGGGTCATCGCAGTGATGTGCGGACTTTGTCATTCAGCTCAGACAATATAGCTGTTCTTTCAGCATCAGCTGATTCTGTTAAAATATGGAACAGGTTCGTGAAATAATTTTTCATATAGCTGTATTCAGTAGTATTTCTTTACTTTTAATTTTTTTGTTACTCTTGGTCATTAACTTCTTAAGGCCCTCAATACAATTCTCTGTAGTGCACTTGGGCCATTGGCCTATGGAGCTTAGAGAAGAAAAGGTTGCCTTTTAAAGTGTAGTGCAAAAAAAAAAAAAAAAAAAAGGAAGTGTGTTCCCTGTCTAGAGCTTATAGCTGTACTTGGCTGCAGAAAAACATACAGCCATACTACCTACTCTTTAAATTTAATAAAAAGTGGGCTGTTAGTGGTGCCCAGTAATTGTACCCTAATTTCTCATCATTCATTTACTTTCCTAGATGACTGTTTTACACCGTCCTTCTGTCGTCAAACCAAATACCCCCCAAACGTGTAAGCTAATGATCATATCTCCCATCTTAAAGGAAGTAATAATCCTCTCTCACCCCTGCTTTGCTCTCCCGTTAGGACCCCATTCTCTGATTCCCTTTTCTCCATTCTGTCTTCATCTGTCTCCATCAAGCTTTTGTCCCCACCATTTCTCAAAACAGTCATTATCCTCAGGGATCATGTTTCCAAATCCAGTGAGCTAAAAGCTTTCTTTTATGCTCTCTCCTTGAATTGATAACTTTCCCTCTTTGAAACACTTTGTTTGACTTTCATTATTTCCCCTTCCCTTGCTGTCTGTTTATTCTGAGTCCTTCCTCCATCCTTCTTATCCTTATGACCTCTAAGTGTTAGAGTGCTTTTGGGCAGTCTTTGGACCTTTTGTCTATGCAAACTCACTTTATATCTCCTGTCATGTAGCTTTCTCTGTGATGAGACATAAATTTATATCTAGCTTTAGCCTCCTCCCTAAACATCAAACTCATATATATAAATACTTCGTATCACCACTTGGATGTCTATATTAAGTATTTCAAACTTTTATATGTCTCAGACCAAACTTAAGATGCTAATTTCTCCAAAAATCTTCCCACCTGCTATTCCTTCAGACTTCCCTACCTTAATAAATAATTACTCGATACCAGTTGTTCTAGTCCAAAACCTTATAACCATTCTTGATTTTTATTTATTTATTTTGAGACAGTCTCGCCCTGTCACCCAGGCTGGAGTGCATTTATGTGATCTCAGCTCACTGCAACCTCCACCTCCCGGGTTCAAGTGATTTTCCTGTTTCAGCCTCCCGAGTAGCTGGGATTACAGGCATGTGCTACCACACCTGGCTAATTTTTATATTTTTAGTAGAGACGGGGTTTCACCATATTAGCCAGGCTAGTCTCAAACTCTTGACCTCAAGTGATCCACCCATGTTGGTCTCCCAAAGTGCTGGGATTATAGACGTGAGCCACCATGCCCGGCCCATTATTTTCATATCCCATATCCATCCAATCTATTAGCAAATCCTATCAGCTCTACCATTAAAACTTATTCCAGATCCAGCCTCATCTTACCACCTGCACTGCCACTGCCCCATTCAAACCACTGTCATTTCTCACGTGGGTTATTGTAATAGCCCCCTGACTGGTGTCCCTGTGTTCTTGCTTGCTCCTCTGTAGTCTGTTCTCAACACAGTAACCAGTGTAATCTTTTAATAGTAGAAGTTAGATCACTTTGAATAGTTCCATCTCACTCTACCTACCTTACAGACCTTATCTCTTACTACTTTCCTCTTCTCCTTCACTAGAGCCACACTGGCCTTGCTATTCCTTCAACAGAACAAGAATGTGCCTGCCTCATAGCTGTTGTGCTCCCTGTTCTTTTTGCCTGGATCAATCTTCCCCATTGATCCATAAACTTTTTCCATGTCTTATCAGATAACAGTCCTATCATTCTTACCCTACTCCTTGCACTCTTCATCCTCTTCTCCCAGCATTATGTTTCTCTATAGCACCTATCATCTGACATACCAAGTGTTTACATATTTATTATTCCCAAAGACTGTTAATCTTTATGAGGTTAGGAACCTCTGCTGTTTCGTCCACTGTTTTATCTCCAGCACCTAGAACAGCACCTGGTGTATAGTAGGCATTCAGTAAATGTTTGTTAAGTGGACATTTGAGATATTTTAATCAGTGAATGTGGTCCTATAAAAAATGCAGGGATATGTCATGATGTACTGATTTGACTTGTAATCCTTCAGATTCACTGACGTCTTGGTAATGGCAGATTGGATTCTGTGGAGCCCAGCAGACACTTTTTTCTACCTGCTTTTGTGTGATTTCTGTTCCTTAGGATTTGGAGGCCCTACAAAGTAAACAAAGTTTGATACTCTTTAGTATTTTCTCCCGTGACTATAATTGTATGTGAGTCAAGGGTTTTTAAGACTTTTATCTTCTTTTATGTTCATCTGTCTGAGTAAGTGTATTGAAACATACACACTGACCTCTAAAATGGGGAAGCAGATCTCTTCACATGAGTTCTTTATGTTTTCTTTTTCATAGGTCTACACTGCAGTGTATTCGCACGATGACCTGTGAATATGCACTTTGCTCATTCTTTGTACCTGGGGATAGACAGGTGATCATAGGAACAAAGGTAAATGGAGACCTTTTCTGGGATATCTGGAGCTTTTCTACTCCAAATACATAAAGTTGAGAAATCTGGTTCCTGTTTTTAGCATATTGGAGATGTACTAGAGCTAAGTAATCTGGGAGGATGTTAGTTTATTGCGTTGTTTGTTTACTGAAGTTTTCTTTGTTAAAAATTATGAAGAAGAAAATTAAAATCATGACTCTGAGATAACTACCATTAATATTCATGTGTCTTTTTATGAGCACATATGAAATTGTGTTTTAATTAATTATAAAACATTAAGGGTAATAATAAAATAAAAGTACCTAGTATGCTTGGCAGATAGAAGCATTCAGTAAAGACAAACTGATCAAGTCCTCATTCCTAGGGATAGTCAGATTGGGGGACAACCATGTGGAAATAGACATGGATTTATATTTAGTTTCTGCCCTTTAGAAATGGGTAATTTGGAGCAAGTCACGTAACTGCTCATAGTGTGTTTATATTATGGGATGATGACACTTGATTTTTGACAGCAGCTTTCCTACTAGATGGACTGGTACCAGGCTCTGGCACTTACTAGCTATATGACCTTAACACTGGTTGTTAACATTGGTGTTCTCATGGAAAATGATGTTAATGACCTATTTCACAGAGATAAGTATGAGATGGAGTCTTGCTGTGTTGCCCAGGCTGAAGTGCAGTGGCATGGTCTCAGCTTACCACAACCTCTGCCTCCCGGGTTCAAGCGATTCTCTTGCCTCAGCCTCCTGAGTAGCTGGGATTACAGGTGCACACCACCACACCCAGCTAATTTTTGTATTTTTAGTAGAGACGGGGTTTCACCATGTTGGTCAGGCTGGTATCGAACTCCTGACCTCGTGATCTGCCTGCCTCAGCCTTCCAAAGTGCTGGGATTACAGGCATGAGCCACCACGCCCAGCCTGAAGTATGCAAAACTCTTAGCAGAGAAACTAGCTTGCAGCAGATACCTAATGAATAATAGAGCTGATAGCAGAAATAGCAGGAGTGGTTGTACCAGCAGTGAGAATAAAATGGAACAAGGTCTATGGAGTGTTTTGAAAAGTGCTTTGCAAGTATTTGTCATTATTATTCCCATAAAACAAAGGCATATGTACATGAGTTTTATTGTAAAATATATGGATTACAATGGATATTTTTTGCTCAACAAATATAATATGGGCTGGTGCGATTTTAGGAACAATGCCAGGAAACGTATTCACATTTCAAAATTTTCCTCCTTTTTTCATTCATTCTTGCAACAAACGTCCATCTCCGATTTGCTGTTGGGAAAGTATATTTTGAATTGCTTAAGACTACCGTGTGACTAAAATGCAATCTCTGGCTTATGGCTGTGCTAGGCAGTTAATATATATTATCTTCTTTAATCCTGACAACATCTTTGAAACATTGGCGCTATAAATTTCATTTTGCAGATGAAAAGCTAGGTTCATGGGGATGAATTTGCCAGTGGGCACAAAGCAGACCTGGTACTCAAGTCTTCAAGCTTATGCTCTCTGTAAGACATTGTGCAGAAGCTCATCATAAAGCATGCTTTGCCTGTGTGTGTGTGTTACATGCTGACGCCATGACTATGGCTTATATAAACCTTTAAACAGGAATTGTAGAGTGATTGCTTTCTATGCCATTATGATTTTTTTTTAATTCATTGTCTTCCTTAGTGTTATAGGTAGATCCCGTTTCTTATTGTCAATGTAGAGGAGAAAACCAAAAGCAGATGGAAAAGAGTTGGTTGAGCCAATAACTATAGAGGATTGTCCCCTTAAGGGATTGGCCAAACTTTCAAGGCTTTTAGGTTTGCGTTTGTTATTTTGTTTATTCTGATTTGCCTAATGGTCATAATATTTTCCTTTTAAAGTTGTGGAACCAATGAAAGTAATATGTCCAGTACCACACAATGGTATTATTCCATACTTGTACACCATGACAGCCCTGCCGGGGTTAACTCAGCACATTAGTAGGGGATTTAATAGCATTTAATTAGATAGGAAATACAAAACATGGAATGTGGGATCCATTTCCTAAGCAATCGATCACATTTTTGCAGCTTGGTTATGAAGTCTTTCTAAATTGTGCAGGCATGAATCATGGAGGTTGTAGGTATGTTCATTGGAGCTGTGCTCATTTTGTGTCTTACCAGACAGGGAAACTGCAGCTTTATGACTTGGCCTCAGGAAATCTGCTGGAGACAATAGACGCACATGATGGAGCCTTATGGTCCATGTCCCTCTCTCCAGATCAGGTAACTAAACCAGATTTTAAAGCTCTGGACTTCCCTCTGGCTATAGTTCTCAATTCTTTTTTTTTTTTTTTTGGTTTTGGCCAAACTTTTTATTTAGTATTCTGTAGTTGTTTAACACACACTTAAATGGTCTTATTGGGGGAGGGGAAAGGGGAGGTTCTTGCAGATTCCCAAGGAAATGTCAGAAAGGCAAAATGGCCAGCATTATCCATTTGCATTTTTGGGTTTACTGGGTGATTATTTCCTTACATAGGCATCTGATTTCAGGTTTTTCATACTGAGATCATGGAAGTTTTAGTTGGAAGACACTCTGAAATCTTATGAGTAGCATACCCCAACCACCCTGTAACAGCTAGTTTGTTTGTATAGGCAGAATGATTCATCTCTCCATTTTAGATGGCTAGATGTTTTTTACCCCTCCATAATTTTTATGTTCTTGTGAGGAAAAAGTAAAACATGTTTAATGTTATTTGACTTTATGACATTGCTTTTCAACAAGCAAATGTTAAATGTGTTAAGACTTGTTGTACTAGTGTTGTAACTTTCCAAGTTAAAGTGTCCCTAAAGGCCACTTCCTATATGTTTTTTCCCAGTAAGTGAGGCAAGCAATTCTAAGATCTTCCACAAAACATCAATTCTTATATTAAGTTTTACTGCTGCTAAGAAAGATTTCTCTCGTTTCTCTAAAAAAGGCCTGTGGGTTTTTTTGGTCTAATCTTTACTCTTCATATGCGATACCTTCTTATATACCCGGTAAGTGACTAGCTGTCATTATGAAATGAATTCATATTTGCCTACTTTGCCTCATCAGCAACATGACATCAAATTGCTTACCCTCATGATTTGTTTTGCCAGTGTTCATAATACTTCTTAAGGGGGAATATGCTCTTGGGCAACATGATGCAGAGAACTGAGCAGACTTTGCTGCTCCCCTTTTTTCCCAAACATCTATGACTCTATAAGCTTAGAAGTTTTAGCAAGTATGTTAGCCTTTACAAGTCAATAAAAATGTGCTCGCCTTCAAAGCAGTTCCCGGCAAACTGCTTATTCTAGTAATGGTGCTGTTGCTTAGAAAATCTTGAGATACTTTTTTGACAATACCTTAAGAAATTTTGGCCCATTTATTTAAATAGTCTCAATGGTAGAAAATTTTCATCCATTGAAAATAGATCTTAGTTTTGGAAAAAAAACTGAAGTTTAGAGTGGTTAATACCATTTGGGGTCCAAACCAAACAGCTGTGAGTCCAAAATAGTAATAAATCTTGCATTTGTAGAGTGTTCTATCTTTTCCATAAACTGTGTGGTCTTTTTTTCAACAAAACTAGGGATCATGGAAAGGTTGTTTTCTGTGTTATGAATCTATGAAGTGGCAGAACAGACACTTGAGATTCTGCTTTCTGACTCCATGTTCTATGTACTTTACACTAACAGCACCATGTAATGAGACTAATTTTCTTGATAATGGAAAACAGCTTCAAAAATGGTTTAGGCAGGGACATTGCAGTACTAAATGTATATCCTTCTGAGGTAAATACTTCAAACAAATCTAGATTATCCATTCTATATTGAAACTAGTTTACTGAGAGTTTCTGTTTCTTCTTGATGCTAGATAATAGTATAACTAGAGCTTTTCACTGGTTATTATCTCTGCCTAAGTTAGTCAATGGTAGGAATTTTCACTTAAGGTTTGTGGCAGTAGATCCAAAAGAGCAGTGAAAGGGGCTAGAGAGAACCACATTTTTCTTAATTTTTATCCCATGCCATTAAATAAAAATACTTTCTTAGACTTCTAAAATGTATCTTCTTAGCAAAGTTTATACGCTAAAATAGTTTTTAATTGGAATTTGATTTGATTTTCAGCGTGGCTTTGTGACAGGTGGTGCAGATAAATCTGTCAAATTCTGGGATTTTGAGTTGGTGAAAGATGAAAATAGTACCCAAAAGAGGTGAGTAGACATTTTTTATGTCCATATTTTACAGTGAAAATGGGGAACCATTGAATGTCAAACGTACGTATTATTTGTTGTTAGAGTTAGGATTTATCAGAATTTGTGTTCTCATTAATTTTTTTCTTGATGTTTTTTGTGGTGCTAGACTTTCTGTGAAGCAAACCCGAACCTTGCAACTAGATGAAGATGTTCTGTATGTCAGTTACTCTCCCAATCAAAAGCTATTGGCTGTGTCTTTGCTGGACTGTACCGTGAAAATTTTCTATGTTGATACTTTAAAGGTATAGTGGTTATGCCTGGGGATATTTTCCCTTTCTGACTGAGCTTAAGAATTTGGATTGAGACTGTAAAGAAGTGGCCGTGACTGTGCTTAGCAGTAGTAGTACAGTTCTAAAAATTTGTGTGTGAATCAAAGCAGTGTAAGTATCCTAGAGAAGCTAGCATTTTAAAATAATTCTATGGTTCATAAATTTTGTTTAAAGCAAGTTATATTTTATATGTTCAAAAAATCTTGTGCCCAGAAAATTCTGTCATACTAAGTAGTTATAACATTGCTAGGTGTCCTAGGCAGTGATTTCACACTTGGCTATATATTAGGATCATTTGGGTTGCTTTTAAAAATATAGATTACTAACACCCAGAGAGTTGATAGGAATGGGTTGAGCCTGGGAATTTTTTTGTGAAACCAGGTGCTCTGAAATCTTTTCAGTGAAGCGATCCAGAGATCTGACTGAGGCAGTAAGCTTCTGGGGGCCTCCTTGCCTCCACTATACTGCAGTATTCTTGGCATGTGCATGGAGGATCTGTGTATTGGACACAGGTGCTCTTACCAAGCTGTCTTTTATGGCTTTTCTTTGAAAATACACATGTAAAGCAATTAAAAAATGTATTTAGTATTGTATTTTCAAGTCATATTTTAGACCTACATGTAATAAATTATACCTATATTTTATAAACAGACATGAATTATTATTTTTCTTTTAATGTTTAGTTTTTTCTCTCACTGTATGGACACAAACTGCCTGTTATCTGCATGGACATCTCTTACGTAAGTAAAGTTTAAATAGTGTCTCAGTAATATGTTATCTTTTCTAAAGCAGATACTTCCTCATTTCTGGCTTGATGTCTTCATTTTAGATTATTTGCTTTTATCATTCTGTTATATATTTTTCTCTAAAAAGTCTCAATTTAATATATAGTATCTTATACGTATCACTTTAATGTTTTCAGAATAATTTTGCGAGTATTATCTCAGTCAATCCTTATATTTTCTTAATCCCTCTTATAGATCTCCCAAATAGTATTTTGTTATTTAAAATACTAAAATTGGTAGAATCCACTAAAATATGAAAGACTTTTAAAAAGGCATTCCTTTTTGTTCTGAAGGATAATGGTGCTGAGGAGCTTGGATTTGTATTTGGATAGTTATGGTATTTTACGCTATGTAGACTTTTGGTCTCTTGACCAAAATCATTTATTTCCCAATATCTAGTTTTGATTAGAAGTGGCAGTGTATATTTAAAAACAATGTCTATTCTGTGTGTTGACCTCATAGCTGTCTGATCAGTGCACTAACAAAGTTAAGTTACAGTGTTAAATGTATTTCTATTTTTTTTTATGTTGACAACCATTTAAACCAGGCATTGAAATAGGAGAGAGAAGAGAAATAGTGATAGGGAACATGGGATACATAAACATTCTAGTAGAGTCTTTCTCAGCTTCTCTTCTTTTTCTCACTTCCACCTTCTCTCCAAATCCCATGCCAGAGATTAGAGAATCTTTTTCCCATCTAACAAAGTAAATAGACAATCTTACATTAAGGCACAGCACTGCCCTATGACAGTACGAAAGTATTTAAGTCACAAGGTTCATGCTTTTACTTAACAAGCTTTTAAAGTACCACTGTAGGTAAGAGCAAATAATTGAGCGTTTTTAATAGAGAAATGAAATCAGTTTTTTGGCTTCATTTTAATGTTTTTGAAAGAAATGGGTTAAATATTCTGGTTAGCTTTTTGTTCATATCCAGAATTCAAAAATCAAGGTAATGTTTTACTTTGGTTTCTCATAGGATGGAGCACTCATAGCAACTGGCTCCGCTGATAGGAATGTGAAAATCTGGGGTTTGGACTTTGGGGACTGCCACAAGTCTCTCTTTGCACATGATGACAGGTACGTATAGTCTTTTCAAAGGCCTCCCTTTAAGTCACCTGTAGGTATCACTTTCCTTGAGCATCTGGGTCTATTTTTCAGTGTTCTCAGGCAGTGATAATAGGTTCTAAAATATAGTCCAACACTCTAGAACTAGCTAGTCAAATGTTATTTATGTGTGTAAAACTCTTTTTACTAACCTGGAATTTTACAACATTTGAATATTTCTGTCACTTTTCAGTGTGATGTACCTACAGTTTGTACCTAAGTCTCACCTCTTCTTCACTGCCGGGAAAGACCATAAGATTAAACAGTGGGATGCAGACAAATTTGAACACATACAGACTCTGGAGGTAACCACGTGCCTGCTTTGCTTGCTCAGTACTTAAGAAATACTTTTAAGAATATTTAATTACCCACTAAGTAGTGGTCTATGAATGATGAGATATTCTTACTTGAGTTTTTTTTTTTTTTTTTTTCCTCTAGGGGCATCACCAGGAGATATGGTGCTTGGCCGTAAGCCCCAGTGGAGACTATGTTGTTTCATCGTCCCATGACAAATCTCTGAGGCTTTGGGAGAGAACAAGGGAGCCTCTTATTCTTGAGGAAGAAAGGGAGATGGTAAGAACGTTAGGCTTGGTTACAAATGTGCCAGTAGGTGTCTGACAGGCTGTCCTAGTTGAAGTTTTCTGTCTCGTGCAGCTACACTTCATTCATTGCAAGTCCAAGAACCTTCAGAAGATCTGTTGAAGACTACTGTCACCCATTTCAGAAGCTAGGCAGAGATAAAGATGCCGTTAGGGGTTATGCTATCAAAGAAGCAGCTTCTTGCTGCCTCATTTCTCTTTATATACAGACCATGTTTTATTCTCTCAAATTAATGTATGTCTATCTCATGGCAGGAAAGAGAAGCAGAATATGAGGAGAGTGTGGCCAAAGAAGACCAACCAGCAGTGAGTAAATTTTGGGGACCCTGAGATTATGCCCCATATATAGCTATCTTACTGAAATTGACTATAATATCCAGAATTTCTAATAGAATTAAAATTGAGGCTAGAAATTTTATAGTATAACCAGCTGATAAGGGAAAGAATCTGTAATTATTTTTGTTTAACTGTATATCCTAATTTTGTGGTTCAAGTGATTGACCAAATTTGCTATTGAATAACTGGTAATTGAGGCTTTAGGGAATCATTTTATTCACTGTACAGCAAAAATAAATATTAGAAAATTTGGATATTCTCTTTTTAAACATTTGCAGAATATTCTTACGATAGTACATATGCTTAAGTGTCTGGCACTTACTAAGTACTGTTAATGGTAGTTGATAACACTTAGCATTTTCATAAAATAATGATGGCTATTTTTACGTGGATGTAAAATTAATTTATCAGCTCTTTTTAACTCCTGTCAACACTATCCTTCAAGGATTTCTTTGTTTCTGGCAGGTTCCAGGAGAAACTCAAGGCGACAGTTACTTTGCTGGAAAGAAAACTATTGAAACAGTGAAAGCAGTAAGTTGATATAGAATGTAGTATCTCATTTTTTAATAAGATCCCAACTTTTTAGTAAAAGTTTTATTCTGTATCAACCAGAAAGCCATTCTGTGGCAAAAAGTTGATGAGATTAAAAGGTGGGGGATTATAACCTCTGTTTTCTTCTCTTGTAACCAAAGATGGGAGTAGTCCTGAATCTCTTTGATCAGTATGTGCTTTTTTTCAGGTGTTCCTGGGACCTGCCCTATTCAGAGTGTCTCAATATTATCCCACCTGAGTCCATAACACTTAGTCTCCTCCCTGTGAATTAAAAAAATAAGAAAACCAAAAATGTCTTTACATGCTTTTTGGCACTCTTGGCACATCTTTATTAAATGGATTGAAGCTACTTCATTTAGGAAATTTCTAGTCAGCTTTTCCAGTTTCGGTGTCCTGGGATGATGGAGTATGTTGTAATGATTTCTTTGCTTTGTCATCATCTAGGCTGAGAGGATTATGGAGGCTATTGAGCTGTACCGAGAAGAGACTGCAAAAATGAAGGAACACAAAGCCATTTGTAAAGCTGCAGGGAAAGAGGTAAGAGCGTACAGTAAGTTGCAGTATCAATAGAGGGAATTCCTGAGGAGAAAACCTTTATTCTGGGATCTATTATCTAACATCAGGGTATCCAATAAATGCAGTAGAACCTTTCCAACTCACTATATTAGAAGAAATTGAGGAACTGGGAGGAAGGGAACTTGGTCTTAATGAAAGTGAAGGAAAGGAAATTACAGATTGAGATGATTATTGTCTGGAGTAGAAATTCACATTCCTACTTTGGTTTGGGAGGCAGGGTAACCATTTCAGATTTCTAGATAAAACACATTGTCCAAGCTCATTCATGTCTACTATGGAAACTAACAGGCTTGATAATTCTTTTATACTCTGTCATTTTTTTAGGGTCTCTTTTCAAAATTATAAAATAGAGTTACTATTCTGTCTATAACAAGCGCTATGTAAGTCTCAGTTTTTTGCATGATTTTATTTAATAATTTCTTCATAGGTTCCTCTTCCCACCAACCCCATCCTGATGGCTTATGGCAATATCTCAGTGAGTAAAACGTGTTTAACAGTTTGTCCTTGGTTATTCCAAGGTTACTTACAAGGACAAGAAAGGAAGTAAAGAGACATGATGATTTGGGGATGGATTATTTGGAATACTTTTTCTTTAAAAGTCTCTTTTGAATCTTGGCATTCTGTAGGATAGTTTGTATTTCAAAAGGACCACTTTAGTGTAACTTCCCAAGCCTGCCTTTTTGGTTGGACTCGACTGCCATTCTTCTGTTTTCTAGTGCTTGTTTATGTTCAGTGTCCAAAGCCCCCCTGAAGATTCTAGAAGTTCATCTAAATGAACTTTTGAATCAGCCTTCCAAGAAAAAGTTGACAGAAATCAGTCTGATACGATAAAGAAGAGAGAGAGGAAAAGTAATGGGAGAATGTATGTTTATCTAGTAATCCCTAATTAGTATTTTACTTGCATGTCTCATCACTGATTTTGTGAGTCAGGGCATCTTCACCTTACAGATTAGTAATCCAGCTTGACTTGTAGCATAGTTGTTAAGGGACGGAGTTCGATTGCAAAACCAGATCTTTCTGACTAAACTCTTACAGATCTTGCCATTTTAGACACTGTTTCTGAAGAAAGAAGGAGAGGTTCCTGTTTTACAGGTGATAGAAATTAGAGAACTTTAGTAGAAACCAACCAAGAGTATCACTAATGGTGTTAATCCTTCCTTTACAGCCATCAGCTTATGTTTTAGAGATTTTTAAAGGTATCAGGTCAAGGTGAGTGAGTCCTTGCACATAATTACTATAATCTGTCAGCGAACACTTACAAAGTGCTTATTTGAACAGGAAATAAATAGAAATTATTTATTGATTGTTGTCTTTCTTTTAGGTTTAACAAAATCAAAGTTTTGATGGAAAATAATTTATAATGTTTGAAGTGCTAGAACTAGGAAGTTCCTTCCAAAGTGTAAAGAGAGATGCTTTTAAGGACAAATAAAGGGGAGTGATTTATGTTGTAGGCAATGAAATAATATATAATTAAATCAGAAGCACCAACTGTTAATATATTTTTATGTTTGGCTTCTTTTCTATGTACATACACAATTGGAATATTATATAAAGTTTTATATTCTGTTCTTTTTCACATATTTCCTGAATATTTGTTTATTGTTCATATTAAAAAAAAAATCATTGGATTCAGAATTATTTCGTTGTATGAATAATTACTGGATGTTGCCTTTGTTTCTCCTTTTTGGCTATTAATGGCTTCACTGAATATCTTTACATATATATCTTTGTCATCGTTATTGATTATTTTTCTTAAGAGTCCTAGCAGCCTAATAACTGACCAGTAGGCATGAGATTTTTTTATATTGCCAAATTACTTTCCAGGGTGATCATACTGATTTTTGGCAGGCTTTCACATATTTGTTGCCAGTGTGAGAGGCAGAAGGTAATATTGTATTCTTTTCATTTCTTTTGACTGTTAATGAAGTTAAAAATTTCAGCACAGTTGTTGACCATTTGTATTTTTTCTTATGAATTTTTAGTTATCTTTTTCTGCTCTTAAGTAGTCTTTTACTGGATTTTTAAGAATTCTTTCTAGGCACAGTGGCTCATGCCAACATTTTGGGACACTTGAGACCAGAAGTTTGAGACCAGCCTGGACACCATACTTTATTTTCTTTGTCATAAATTTTTACAATAACTGTTATATTATTTGTGATTTTCCTTTTGATTTTATTGATGAGTTTGTACTACTGAAGGCTATCATTTTCATAGTGAACCAGAATATCTACATATATTCCTTACAAGAAACAACACCTGTCTTAGGATAAAGATGAAGCTTCACTACAGAAATGTAAAAGAAAATTGATTAATGTGGAGGTTACATTTCAAGATAGAAGATTCTGTGTTTTAAAGATTTAATTTTTTCTAATTAATAGGTTTTTAATTGCATTTGATATCCTCTTAAGATTTTAAATTGGAATTGATGAAATAATAATGCTTGAGCTAGCTCTAGAGGGAACTATTTTCCCAGATTAAAAGGCTATAAAATTAGCAAAATTAAAATAGTGTAGGATTGGTGTCAACATCATTCATCAAAATAGACTCTAAAGCCCTGAAACACACTCTGTCATATATAAGGACTCAATATATGGTAAAAGAATATCATATGAAGATGGAGTATTCAACAAAAGGCCTTGGAGAAATTGTTTATCTGGAGGAAAAAAATGTTAAGATTTTTCCCATCATGCCATTGGCCAGAATACATTCTAAATAGATTAAGGTATTAAATATAAAACACAATTAAAAAGGGAGATTCACCTAGCATAGAGATGAATATTTAACTGTAGGCAAGATGTATTCAAGTAGAAAATGAGTAGAAAAATAATAAAGGGAAAGATTTAAAAATTGTGTTAAGAAATGTGGTATTTTTATATGTATTTTTTCTTTTTCAGTGAGCTGGAAGAATCTCTACTTGTGCTGCCTTTCTCTTATGTCCCAGACATCCTTAAACTCTTTAACGAATTCATGCAGCTGGGCTCTGATGTTGAACTCATATGTAGGTGCCTCTTCTTCCTCCTCAGGTAACATCGTTTTTCCAAAGAATGTCTGTTTAGCACAGCTGCTTCAGTAGAACCTTAACTAAGCTGTCAACACTTTGGGATTAAGAAATATTATGCCGAACTCGGTGGCTCATACCTGTAATTCTCAGCACTTTGGGAGGCTGAAGTGTGTGGATTGCTTGAGCCCCAGGAGTTTGAGACAAGGCTGAGCAACATGGTGAAACCTTGTCTCTAGCAAAAATACAAAAATTAGCTGGGGGTGGTGGAGCACACCTGTGGTCCCAGCTACTTGGGAGGCTGAGGTGGGAGAATTGCTTGAGCCTAGGAGGCAAAGGCTGCAATGAGCCATAGATCATGCCAATGCACTCCAGCCTGGGCAACAGAGCAAGACTGTCTGCCAAAAAAAAAAAAAAGAAATATTGTTTCACAGAGTGAATTTCAGTGCTAGCTGACATAAAATGTTTCTTATCCTTTGGAATCAGTCTTTCCTTTAAAATAAGGACCATGATGACCCACCTCTTTGAGTAAGAAGTCATGGTAATACATTGCTGAGGAATGCTTACTCAGTCATAGGCCTCCGTGTTATCGTCTAAGATAGCTCTAGTTCTAGTCAGTTTGCCAAAACCCAATTACAATTGGCCAATTTGCCTCATTTGTTGTTTCTTTTAAATCAAGCTTGTCCAGCCTGTGGCCTGTGGGCACCATGTGGGCCAGTACAGCTTGCAATGTGGTCTGACACAAATTTGTAAACTTTAGTAAAACATTGAGATTTTTTTGTTGTTGGTCAGCTATCATTAGTGTATTTTATGTGTGGCCTGAGACAGTTCTTCCAGTGTGGCCCAGTGGAGCCAAAACGGTGGACAATACTGTTTTAAAGTGTTAGTATAAGCTGACAGGTTTTGTTTTGTCCTTATACCAACATTTTAAGGAAATTGGTTTATTTCTTATAGTCTCTACAGGTGCAAATGGAAATGCAGGGGCGTATATAGAGGTAAACTAGGGAACACAAAGCAAATATGTTCATTAGGCTATATTCTTAAATATGAAGAATTCTGTTAATAAGTAGTTGAGAAGAATATATATACAAAGGCTTAATATATTCTTCTCATCTCTTACTCTTCGACTCTCACTTTCAAGCTGTTACAGCAGAGAACAGGAATAGAGACAATTTGAACATTCCTTCAAATACTGTTATGAAGACAAGACTAGCCAGCCAATGCCAAATAGTTAAACAGGTATATTTAGTGAATTGACCAAATAGGCATTCGGTAAATTGGCCCGTTTTTGTGATTCTTAACCCTTCATTACTTATATTCTATCCAGGATAGTAGCAAGAGAAGAAGAAGATGATGTTCTGTTGCCCCATATTGTTAATTTGGGGCAAGCTGTAAACACATAAATTCATATTTGACGATATTACTAATAATTTTGATGGCATATGTGCTGTTGAATCGGGGTTGCTGGTTCTACGAGAAACACTGAGTATTTAAAGTGTATCAGAGGGTTATAGATGGGTAATACCTGCAGGTATGGCAGGGTCTTCAAGGATATCTTTGAACTGTAGGTCAGAGTTTGAATCTCTGGTGAATGTCTCTATCTCTTTTTTGCTGTAGCTTTATTAGAAGTAATAATGCATCTTTGTTGAGTTGGCATTTCTTAGACGGCTCATTCTGTCTTTCAGTTTTCCACAAAGTACCACTGTCAAAATTTGTAGCCACTGGCAGGTTGCTAGGAAAGAGTCAGCCTTTGCAAATGAGTCGAATGTGTTATAAAGTTTAGGATAGTATTTTTTAAGTTGTCATCAAATTGAACTGAATAGTAGAGGAGGAAACTTCTTTGGCTTTTTTTTTTCCCCAAAAGATGTCTATACTGTATTTTTTGTTGTTGCTTTGATATTGTGTCTGTTCACTGTTTCTAGAAGGGTTAGGTAGGGCTAGAGCCTCTCTGCAACATGGCTCTGTTTTGTTTTTCTATTAGGATTCACTTTGGACAGATCACTAGCAATCAAATGCTTGTGCCAGTGGTAGAAAAATTAAGGGAAACAACTATGTCAAAAGTCAGCCAAGTCCGGGTAAGTATCTTTGATAGAGATAAAATGACGAGGCGAATTCCTAGTGTGATTAGAAGTAGTATACTGTGTTGTGCTTTGTCTTTAGCAGTACCCACCACCGATAAATCCATATTTGAGATAATTTTTGTTGGAATTAGTAGGAATAAAAAAACAAACAAACAAAAGTTCTTAATGAGGGAAAGATAAGTAACAACACCTGAAGCTTTGGTCCTCATATGCTGCTATAATGAACTGAAGTGGGAGAAAATTTTTTAATATTTATTGTCTGGCATTCCAGGATCTTATCGGCTTCAATATGGCTGGTCTTGATTATCTCAAGAGGGAATGCGAGGCAAAAAGTGAAGTTATGTTTTTTGCTGATGCTACTAGCCACTTGGAAGAGAAGAAGAGGAAGAGGAAAAAGAGGGAGAAGCTGATTCTAACGTTTACTTAGAACTGAAATGTGGTGTCTTTTTTTTTTTTTTTTACTTCCTCCTTAAAAGGACTTCTAAACTAAGCACAGTAGAGTTGGTATCGTCTTAAAAATACCAAATAATGGAAGATCACATTGCAGAAGATCTCAGTATGTGGTTCATAGCTTTGCCTGAGGGAATTCCAACATGAGATTATGGGCTGGCTCCATTTCTTGGACTTAAAATGCATAATTAGTTTTAAAACCTTTATGTGCTCTCAAAGCTTGAGGCTTGCAATTGTTGTTCCCTTTATATTCTAGCAGGGAATAAATAATTGTTTTAATTAGATATTTGTTTCACTGGAGTTGAAATTAACATTTGAAAAGTTTTTCTTATTTTTTTATGGCAGATGATTTGTCATTTATTTATATGAGGTTTTACTACCTATTGAGATAATCAGGTGCATAATCGATTGCCCTCTGGCCATAAAAATACAGTATCATGGACTCTTGGAGCTAAAAGGTCCGTGAAAATTACCCAGAAAAGCCTCCCGAGACTTAGCCTTTTATAAGTTATGACTGTATATAAGAAGATTCTAATTGCTGTTTATACTTTTCTGAAAAAACTAGTTGTTTCTAACTAAAGAGTAGCCAAGCTAAGATGCCTGGCTGGGCTTCTGAGTAATTAATATATTTGTGTGTGTGTGTGTGTGTGTGTGTGTGTGTGTGTGTGTAGATACATATACAGTTGACGCTTGAACAATGCAGTTGGTAGTGGCGCTGACTCCCCTGCACAGTCAAAAATCTGCATATAACTTTTGATTCCCCGAGGTCTTAAGTACTAGTAGTCTGTTATTGACTGGGAGCCTTACTGATGTATTATATATATTGTATACTGTATTCTTAAAGTGAGCTAGAGAAAACAAAATGTTACTTACAAAATCATAAGGAAGAGAAAATACATTTGCCGTTTTTATCAATACTGTAAGTGTATATCATCTGTTTATAAAACGAATCGTCTGTCTGGAGTGACAGGCAACCACAGCGCAGACTTCAATCTGTGGTATCTATCAAGCAATTGATTTTTCTTTTCTTTTCTTTTCTTTTTTTTTTGAGACGGAGTTTCGCTCTTGTTACCCAGGCTGGAGTGCAATGGCGCGATCTCGGCTCACCGCAACCTCCGCCTCCTGGGTTCAGGCAATTCTCCTGCCCCAGCCTCCTGAGTAGCTGGGATTACAGGCACGCACCACCATGCCCAGCTGATTTTTTGTATTTTTAGTAGAGACGGGGTTTCACCATGTTGACCAGGATGGTCTCGATCTCTTGACCTCGTGATCCACCCGCCTCGGCCTCCCAAAGTGCTGGGATTACAGGCTTGAGCCACCACGCCCGGCCCCAATTGATTTTTCTTGTAATGTCATGACTCTTCTCTGCTCTTTGGGAGCACTGTGATATGCAGTTTACTGGGGAGATGAATTGTTCATGCACTTAAAACACAGCGTTATAAGTGCATACTCACAACACTTGAGCTCACTGCAATAGCAACAGCAGGTGGCTGTGAAATTACTTCAGTAATATACTGTGTATTACAGTTACTTTTATGCAGTTATGATTTAATACTTCCTCCTTTTTTTACATCTCTCTCAACTGAATTGCACCTGTATTATCTGTATTTGTGTGTGTTAATTTTGATAAAATAATAGATTTGCATGTATTTTATAACAGTGAACGATAAAATAGTCTAGTATCTACATATATTTTATGCATTTGTGATAATTTTTTTATATTCAATAAACAAGTATTTTTTCAAACTATTTTTTTATCTGCAACTTTTCTTATTGTTTCAAATCTCTAAAAATTTTTTCAATATATTTATTGAAAGAAATCTGTATATAAGTGGAGCCACGTGGTTCAAACCCATGTTGTTCAAGGGTTTGTCTACTGTATAGCTTCATGGTAGGGATTTGAGGAAGTAGGAGTGTTCTAGGAAAAGATATTGACAGATACCTCTGGGTCTGGTCTTTGGGGGAAGTTTATGAATTACTACATCATACTCCTTGTTATAGGCCTGTTTAGACTTTCTGTATCTTCCTGAGACAGTTTTGGTTTTTTTGTTGTTGTTAATCCCAAAGCCTTAAAACTATGGTTTCTATCTATCTGTGAATTTGATCATTTCAACCAAGTTACGGTGTTGTGGGGCCACCATTTTATTCCCAGGCTCAGAGCCGCAGTTCTGGCTTGGCGATTTGTGTTCCAAACCACAAGTCTTAATGTTCTTGAGCATAACACAATCACTGAAATGAGGTAAGGAATGCAGTGGTGTTATTTGTTGGGCAGAATAAATAATTAAATTTTGGCACAGAGTTTCTGAAGGCACAACTGTGAAAGGCAAGAGAATAGCCAGGCAGGATAATGCATTCTAGGTGCTTTCCAAGGAGTCAATGTTTAGGCAGCTATTCCTACCACCAGGAAGAGGAGTTAATTCTTGAAAAATAATTATTTTTGATGAGAACAGGTTGAATCAATATCCTTAGAGTTGTTCATCAGAACATAAATGTCATTTTCTAGTAACATTTTTTATGGTTTTCAAACCAAAACAGGTTCCAGGAGGGCATTCTAGATGTTTACATTACTAACAATTACTGTTATGTTAGAAGTTGCTGTTTTCCCATAGCTTTGCCACCATTTATAATTGAAAAGCCTGACAGTGGTAGGGAATATAAAGATGTTTTTGTCTGATAAGTATTATACGAACCAAAGAGAAGGGGAACTTTTATGATAAAGTGACATGTACAGAACCTAGCTAAGTTAAAACTTTTGGTCAAAATACTTGAAACTCTTTAACCCTAAAAGTTTAAGGTCAACAATATATCCATCCACTTAGAGAAAATATGCTTAACAATTTTGAAATTCTCTGGCTGGAAGCTAGGTGCTTTGTATATTTGGTATTAAATTGTTTCTCAACGGCAAGTGTCTTAAATCATATCTCATTCTAAAGAAATCTAGCAAACCTCTAGCAGAGAATCTAGGACAGTGCCCAGGAAAGCAATGGTATCTGCTGGTAGGTTCGGGACTGCACATGGGACTCTATTCACCTATCAGCTATAAATGAGCCTGCTCAACACAGCCCTTTCAGGCCAGATTAGCCTTCCGAAGAGAGGGAGATTGTGAGCAGGAGCTTAGGAAGAAACCACATGGGTTTACAGGTACCATCTGCAATCTACCCACTTTCCTCACAATTTAGGATCCTAAGTTTGAGATGGGGCTAAGGTTCTTAAAGGTAATATCCCCATGTATTCAAGTCTTTTCACTTTATTTCTGAGGTTTTTGGGATCCAAGCAGCCTTAGTATGTTTTTAGAACACAGTACATGTGTAACAGGCACTGTGCCCAACCCTGGTAGTAGTTGCCCTCGTGTATCCCTTCCCCTTGAATATGGGGTTGGACCCAGTGACAGGCTTCTAGTGAATGGAATACAGCAAATGTAATGGGTTGTCTCTTCCAAGACTAGGTTATAAAGCTCTGAATTCTACCTTGCTCACATTCTGGCTCTTCATGCTTGCTGGCTTGCTTGTTCTGATGAACCAAGCTGCCATGTTGTGAGATTCCCTAAAGAGTGGCCTACGTGGCGAGCAACTGAGTGGCAGTCGCCAGACAAGAGCCAGTGAGGAGCTATGGCCCTCAGTTTAACAGCATGCAAGAAACTGAATCCTGCCGATGGCTGCCTGAGTGAGCTTGAAAGCAGATTCAACTCCCAGTTGAACCAGAGGACCCCACTGAGCTGTGCCCGATTCCTGACTCACACAAGCTATGAGATCATAAATATTTATTGTTTTAAGCCACTGTTTTGGGGGCCTAGCAACACACAACTGATACAGCTTCTATAGAGCAAATTACCTAACCTTTTCCTCATTTATAAAATGGGTAGAATAGCACCTACCCACACAGAGTTATTGTGAAGTGTTTAAAGTTACAACTCTTACTGCATCTTTTTAATCTTATCAACTCTGCAATAATATGCACAAAGAGGCATAAATATATTATTTAAGACATTTCAACTATTAGGTAGATTCATGAATTACTTTTGATAGATTGGTGCCAACAGGAATTATGAATCTTTGAGAGCTATTCCATAGTTTTCAGAATTGTCCAGCTAGAGATGCAGACTGTACCACTTCTCATTTTGGGGTAACTTCTGAATGTCACTAATGAGAACTGAAATAAACTATGTCCTAATTTAGTGGTTCCCAAGGTGTAGTCCAAAACTATAATATTAAGATACATACTAAGTTGATTACTGCTCTCCCAAAATTCATGTCCACCTGGATTCTGTGAATGGACCTTATCTGGAAATAGAGTCTTTATAAATGTAGTTAAGATGAGGTTAGATTAGGGAGGGTGAGAATGTTACATCAGCAGATACACTGCCAGCTTGGACTGAAGGAGAGAGTGACAGTACAAAATGAAGAAAGGCTGTCAGATTTCTGGAATTCTGAAAGCAGGAAACGGGCTGACCAGAGGGTAGGACTGTTGCAAGAGGGCCCAGGCTGAGGGCTCGGAGGGTGGGGCCAATGGGAGTCTTTGAGGGCCTAGAGGCTGGGATTGGTGGAGTCTCCATGTGTATACAGGGCAGAAGGAGCCACAGATTCTGTCCTTGAAATCTAATGGGATTGCTCTGCTGGGTTACAAAGTTGCTATAAGACAGTGACTTCTTTATTCTTCCATTTTCTCCCTTTTGGCATGGGAATTTGTATCCTGTGGTGGTCCCACCATTGTATTTTAGAAGCTGGTAATTTGTTTTTCAGTTTCATAGGTCTGTAGAAGGAAAGCAGGCCAGGGCAGTTCAGCCTCAGAGTCTCACCCACACCTGATTTAGATGATGAGCTTTGAGACTTTTGGAGTTGGTGACCTTTAGATAAGACTTTAGTTAATGCAGGAATGGATTAAGTATTTTGGGAATATTGGGATGGAGGACTGTATTTTGCACCTGGGATGAACATGAATTTTGAGGCACCAGAGGGCAGGCTGTACTGGGTTTGGCCATGTCGGGTGGAAATTCATGTCTGGTAGAACCTATTTGTAAATAGTCTTTACAAGTGTAATCAAGTTAAGATGAGGTCATTCAGGATTAGAGTAGCCCCTAAATCCAATGAGACAGGCACACAGATAAATACACAGGGAAGAATGCCATGTGAAGACAGAGGTAGATGCTGGAGTGATGCCACTACAAGCCAAGGAATGCCAAGGAATACCGGCAACCACCAGAAGTTGGGAGATGTGCATAGAGCAGATTATTCCTCCAGAAGGAACCAGCTCTGCTAACACCCTGATTTTGGACCTCTCTCCCTCTGAACTGTGAGAGAATAAATATCTGTTGCTTTAAGCTACCTGATTTGTGGTACTTTGTTAGGGCAGTCCAAGGAAACTAATACAAGATGTTATTTGCATTTTTCTCTTATTCTCACGTAGGCATAGGGTGGAGTTTTCCAGAGGGTACATGACGTGCGAATGATAACAGTTCGAATACAGAGCAGATGTGAGAATCCAGCTGTGTTCTATTAACTCAGACATTAAAGAGATTTGCAAAAATATAAAACAATGCTACCCTTATTACATTTTTATCAAAAATAGTTATTTTTCATTTCATTTCAAAATAACATTTAAAAATGTTTTTTATGTTAGTAAACTGGGTTTATTATTTTTAAATAAATTTTAAAATTTTCCCAGTTTTACTTCTTATTTGGTAAATATTGACATCACCCACATAAACAAAAGCTCTTTGGGATCCTCAATAATTTTTAAGACTGTGAAAGGAGTCTTGAGTCTAAATAGTTGGAAAAACACTGGTTTAATTGTAAATGCTCAAGTTCTAAGGGCACCTTGCTGTTTGTGTTTGTGCTGCTGCGTTTTAGAGGGTAAGATCAACTTTATCTGCACAATGAAGTCAGTGCTTAAAGAATGGACTTTAGAATCACATTGAAGTACTTTAGATTTTTACTTCTTCCATTTAAGAAGTATCTGAGCCTCTGTTTTCTTATTTATAAAGTCAGAAAAACTACCTTCTAGATAGCATGGGGGTTAGATTTTCAAATATATATAAAGGAGTAACTAGTATAGTTACTGAAACAGATATTTTCATTGATTCAGGCTAGGTGGCTTATGGGTTTCTGACTATAAGAAGACGGGAAGAAACCTGGGGTCTAATACCTCAAACTTAAATGTTTGACAATGAAATTCCCATTTCTTACTTACTGTTCCTAATGTGGAGAAACTTCACGAGACATGAAGACTCCAAGTGCAGAGGAAGAAATTGTAGAAGTTCTCTGGACCATGGGATTTTCTTTTCCCTGGGGAAAGTCTTTTGGTCGTTTATCATAATTGCTGCTTGTTAAAACTGGTAAAATATTTGTTAAGGGCTATGCTTTTCATAACTAAATGATTTGCATATGTAAACCCAAATAATGTTTGAGATTCATAGAATTTCTTATCTAGCAACGCTAGTTCAATTTTAGGTACTTGTCTATACCGAGGTCAGCTTGACTATTGAGACCCCCACCCAGGTGGCGCTGAGTCATTAAGGAGCAGACACCCAGATAGAACAGCAAAGTGGGACTATCTGGGGGCCAACAGCTTTCCAAGCTGAGAGCTTCAGGGGACCCACAGCATTCTGAACTGAGGGCCTGGAGCAGACTTGGACCCACGTAGTCTCTCTGAACAGGTGATTATTATTAACAAACAAGTGTTCGGTGTTTTCTCATAGAGCAAAAATAAACTAGGCAGGCACGTGGTGCCTGCTTACCACGGATCAAAGACAAACTAGAAGTATTCTCCATGAGGGAGCCACGGGGGCAGGGTCACATATCCCATGCTTGAAGAATTGTTTTAACTGGTGTATGATATACGTATACTGTCTTGCTACTTTAAAATGCCCCAAGTAGTTTCCACTTGGGGGAGGGGGAGCTAGGTTTTCTTTGCCATCGTTCTCCTTAACAAACAATATAATTTTATCATACATTCAGCATTTCTCAACACGTGTATCCAATGCAAATTCTACATTCTCAGGCTTAGGTGTTAGAAGATGGATATGTCAATGTCTAGAATGTCTTCTGTTCTCCCTAGTGTTCTCTCCTAACTGTCACTGGCTTTCTATAAGGAGCCATCAGCATGGTCAATCCCTGAACCATATCTATGATAGATTTTATGCTTTTTTTTTGTTGGGAAGAGGGACAGATCTTAGGAAATGGGCTATGAACTATCATTGTTGACATTGGAAGTAAATAAAAGATCTGGCAAGATTCTTTTTGCCCTTTATCTATCTGTGTTTGACAGAGTCTGTCTAACCTATAAGCAGGGAAAGAGAAAATTTATTATAAATGCAAATGATTTCATTCCCATGATCAGCAGCAGTGATTCAGGTGTCCACATCTAATAACCTGTGTGGGGAGGGCAAGGGCACTTGATTTAATTCCCAGAGGAAAAAACTAGTTCTTTGGCTACTTTCCTTCTGTCACAATGAAGAAACCCTGTCATCATTACTCAAAAACAGGAAAGGAAGGAGGGAGGGAGGGAAGGTGAGAGGGAGGGAGAGACTTTCCCACTCAGGACTTTCCTTTCCTCCTTTATATTTTGCTCCATTGTACTTCCTGCCATCATTATTTACGGTTCACTTACTTTGTGTATTGTCGGTCCTCCCACTGAATGTAAGCTACATAAAGGCAGGGCTTTCTGCAACTTTGAAAACATAGATGAACCAATTGAACTCAACTTCATTTACTGACATCAGTGTCATCTGACACAAGTTAACTTTCTCCTTCACCTCAGAATGTCTGAATCCTCAGCTATCTTCAGCTTCTTTCTTGCCAAGACTAATCCTTCAGCTCTGTTTTTTATTGCTCTTTTGCTCTATTTTGGATATTGCAGTTTCAAGTACTTCTACTCATTCGTATTTTTAATACATCTCCCGTTCCACTCTCGTCAGCCTACAATCATACATAGTATACACTAAACTGAAAATCCTTCCTATATTCTGTTGCATGCTTGAGGCACCATATTCTCTTGCTCTTTTCTAAATTTTCTTGAAAGAATATCCATAACTAATGTTTCTGCTTTCTTTTTTTTTTTTTTTTTT
>NW_022437009.1:2120973-2193087 GCF_009761245.1 Sapajus apella | reverse complement strand
CTCACCGCAACCTCCGCCTCCTGGGTTCAGGCAATTCTCCTGCCTCATCCTCCTGAGTAGCTGGGATTACAGGCATGCGCCACCATGCCCAGCTAATTTTTTGTATTTTTAGTAGAGACAGGGTTTCACCATGTTGACCAGGATGGTCTTGATCTCTTGACCTCGTGATCCACCCGCCTCGGCCTCCCAAAGTGCTGGGATTACAGGCGTGAGCCACCGCGCCCTGCCTGTTTCTGCTTTCTTAATACAGTCGTTCTTTACTTTTTGCAATTTAGTTTTTGTCCCAACCAAATTTAACACTTTAAATATGAATTTTCTTTGACATCTCAATAGCATCTGTTAATTGTGTCTATCTTTTCCTTGAAATTCTTCCTAAGGCTTCGGCAGTATTTCATGTTCTTCTAATTGCTGCTTTTGTCTCCACTGGCCCCTCTTCCTCCTGCTCTCTAAACAGACTCAAAATTTCTGCTCCTTGCCCTTACCTTCAGTCATCACCTCTGTGTAAACGATGTTTAAAATTATGACATCTTCAGTTCTGGCTTCTCCGTTGAGATCTCATATTTCATAGCTGTGATTCATTCCCTCAGCCCCAAACGTTATGGTTGAACTCCTTGTCCTCTTTCTTGCATCCATCAATGGCTTCTACCTCAGATTTTGCAGTTTCCTTCCTGCACCACGTCTTTTGTTCATGTGCCTCTTTTACGTTGACTGTTGCCCACGCCCCACCCCACCATGGCTCTTGTTTTTATGCATGGTCCATTTAGGAAGACTTAATGGTTCTTTTACACATCCAGTTGTTCCCCTTCGACATGTCCTGCACAATAACATTAGATTCATCTTAATAAAGTTACGCTGATTCTATCACCCATAGGCTCAGGAATCTGCAGTGGTTCACTGCTGCTTAAATAATAAAATTCAAGCCAAGGATTTAAGATCTTTCACAACTTGACGCCAACCTCCTTTCCCACTACATTCCTAATACTCAAGCTCCTGGCACGTTGAACTCCCTGCCAATCATTCCAAACACCTGGAGCTCTCCTGTTGCCATGGTTTTGTTCATTCTTTGTACTTAAAGTTCCTTTCAATCAAGTTATCACATTCTATAAGACCCAGCTCAAATATCAAATAAATGCAGAACTATAACACAAGCAGTACACAGTTCATGCCACTGGAGAAGTACAAAATAGGAATAAAATGTGGATATTTTATTTCTGCTACTAGATCATATCTTTTAAGACAGCCCAATTATCCATTTTTATGTATGATAAACTATTTCATACAGTACCTTGGAGGCAATAGGTACTTGGTATCTAGCTAATATCTGTGTGGCTGGAGCAATGATGTGGAGGGATGTATGCATAATTCAGTGAATACCCAACTTATTATAAAGATAATAAGGTATCTCCTATCCTTCCATAAAATTATTATATTTTTGTGATAGAGACTTCCTGTTTTACAATCTGTCTGATATTCCATAAATAGCCAATAACATTTATATTTATTCAACCTGAAGTTACCGAACATATACTATATGTCAGGTATTTCTTAGATTTGGCTAGGTGCTTTCAAAGATGAATGAAGATAGTCTGTCTTAATTTTTTTCTTTCTTTCTATTTTACTCACAACATAGCTGCTTACTTACAGAAATAAATTTAACTTTATGATTTTGAACATAGAAATAATAGAGATACATTTTGACTTCCATGTTCTCCTCACTTGTGTAATTTCTGCACTATATATGATTACTCAAGTTGAACTTTAAAGGATATTTGCTTCCACAGGGAGGAACAGAATCTCATGCTCAGTCATAATCTCGATATTGTGAGAGATGTGTGCGGATCCCTGGGCCCCATCCTCTCCAACAGCCATGGCAAATAACTCTATATTCAGTTCTGTCTGCAAACCAGCTGCCACCTACAAGACACAAAGTAGCTTTAGGACCAGACACCTCTGAGTTCAAACGTTGCTTTTAACACTAATTTGGGCAAGTTACTTAAACTTGCTTACCTTTGGTTTCTTCATCTATAAATTTGGCACTAACAAATGGTAGTTATTATAAGCATTTAGCAGAATTACTTCATAATGAAGGTAGAATTCCATTAAATAAAGGGGATCCAGGGTAAATTGTTGAAGGGGCAAACCAGGTACTATTTAGGAAAAAGCTAAATGCCAGGTTATTAGAAATGGAACTGAAGGCAAAATTTTGCAATACTCCTAATTGTGCTAGTTTTTGAATGTCGGTAGTGACTTTCAGTAGTGAAATCTGCAATACAAGCTATTGCAGATAAAGATAAATTTAATCTAATATAAATATAAATCAGGAGACTGATGTGGGAGAATTGCTTGAACCTGAGAGGCAGAGGTTGCAGTGAGCTGAGATTGCACCACTGCACTCCAGGCTGGTGACAGAGCAAGACTCTTTCTCAAGAAAAAAAAAAAAAAAATTAACAGGCTTGGTGAATTCTATAACTTTCCTACCCCTTTGCAGAGGTGTCCAATCTTTTGGCTTCCCTGGGCCATATTAGAATAAGAAGAGTTGTTTTGGGCCACACACAAAGTATATTAACAATAAAGATAGCTGTTGAGCTTTAAAAAAATTGCAGAAAAATCTCATGTTTTAAGAAAGTTTACATTTGACCCAGCAATCCCATTACTGGGTATATATCCAAAGGATTATAAATCGTTCTACTATAAGGACACATGCACACAAATGTTCGTTGCAGCACTGTTTACAATAGCAAAGACCTGGAACCAATCCAAATGCCCATCGATGATAGACTGGACAGGGAAAATGTGGCACATATACACCATGGAATATTATGCAGCCATCAAAAACGATGAGTTCATGTCCTTTGTAGGGACACGGATGAACCTGGAAACCATCATTCTCAGCAAACTGACACAAGAACAGAAAATCAAACACTGCATGTTCTCACTCATAGGCGGGCGTTGAACAATGAGAACACATGGACACAGGGAGGGGAGTATCACAGACTGGGGTCTGTTGGGGGGACATGGGGGAGGGACAGTGGGGGGTGGGGAGTTGGGGAGAGGTAGCAAGGGGAGAAATGCCAGATATAGGTGAAGGGGAGGAAGGCAACAAATCACACTGCCACGTGTATACCTATGCAACAATCTTGCATGTTCTTCACATGTACCCCAAAACCTAAAATGCAATAAATAAAATGAAATAAATAAAGTTTAGGAATTTGTGTTAGGCCAAAGCCATCCTGGTCCGTGGGCTGGACCAGCATGACTTCAGGGTGTTCCTAATGCAGGATGCATAAAGTAATGAAGCCAGTAGAGGGAGACAAAATTAGCTTAAATGCCAAACTGCTTAGTTCTGAAAGCCCGTGGCAGAGGATCGTACCAACAAAGAAGAAAGCTGATACAGAACAAAGAAGGAACACAGCAAGGCATGGGTGCCTCCCGTTGGTCCTTGAAGAGAACACTAGCCAGCAAAAAGAGAGCTGTTTATGTTTCTAAGTTGCCTCTCCAGGAGATGGGTTAAAAAGCAGACTTGGGAACAGTTATCCGGAAAAAATAAATCTGAAACTACCACATGAAAAGCTATTAGATATAAATGGAATGTTTTCTTCAATATAGTTTTATAAATAGAATTGAAAAATGTTTCAGTTTTTTCAACAATGTACTCTTCAAGGTATGCATCCTGGAAGATATCCAACGGCAGACCCTTCTCCTCCAAGTCCAGCAGTCAGAGCAGGGCTGGGTGATGATGAAATTCAGCATGAGGTGAGCTGGAATACTGCCTTCATACAGGTCTGTCCAGCCTCTGAGCACATTCATCTAGTGTTGGCAACTAACCAACCTGAACGGTGGTTAGATTTACATATGGGGAAGTCTACAGTTTATATTTTTTTGCCAGAGCCAAAACCTATCAAAATCTTTAAAATAAATAAATAAAAAAACAACCTTATAGAGTGAGCTTCAAAAGCTACATGCTGTGTTTTTACTACTTATAAAGGTTGATCCAACAGTCATTTTGGCCTTCGGCATAATCCCTACTTTAAATTAAAATGAGATTTGTTAACTTCCCAGAACAGTGGAAGAAGGGCTTGTTTTGATTTTTGTCTTTGCCTTATGTTGTGAAGGTTCTGAAATCTTGACACAGTACAGTGATGAATTACTTCAGAACAGTACTCATGAATTAGTGGATATAATCTCAAAATGTTTCTGTTTGGAGTTTCAGCCTGTATAATATACTGTTTTCTATAGAGCATATTACGGCTAGAAGGGGGCTAAGAAATAATCTGGTCTGAACTCCTCTTTACAGATGAGGAAAACAAGGCTCAGAACATTAAGTAAACTGCTTGATGGCATAGTCATGAGAAGAAGCCAACTGACTTTGCACCATACCAAACTGCCCCTTCAGTATGAGCCTGTAACTGAGGCTGCTTTAAGAGCTCCAAACTCAGGGAGTACTGGGTGCTTGTTAGCAGGACTCATACCTTTGTTCACTGTTCTCATAGGCCTATGCATTTATCCCATGTGTGATGAACGGTCGTGCATCTGCCAGTCTAAGTCACTTCCTTCTGTCACTCAATCACACATCTCTTGAGTACCCGCTGTGTACCTGGCTCTGTAAACTTCTTATGCGTCTTATTCATTTTTAACATCCTCTGTGCCCTGGCACTTTAAATGGCATATGGGGGGAACTCAGAGTTTGCTGAGTGAAGTGTGAAGTGGAAGGGGTATTAAAGCAGCCAGAAGGTGCACTGATCAAGACTTATCAATGTGACTTTATTCTGTTTTAAGATGAACTTATGTTTACATCATCCTATATTTCTGGAATTATAATTTAAAGTGGAATATGCTATTAATATATGTATTTTTTTACTAAACATGCCATTTTGGAGGATGTATCAAATAAAGTCAGAACAGGTTGACATTTTTGATTTTGTATTTTCAGAGATCTTTGAAGACATGAGGCAACTGATGAGTTTAGTAAGTATGATTTCTTAGTATTAAATAATGTTCTCTGGCAAATGCCTAGAGAGCAAGCCAGATTTACATAAAATATAAAGAATGAAATAATTATTTTTCCCAAATATTTTTCACTTTGCATAAGGATTTACTTTTTTAAAACGCAGTTTTTATACAATGGTACGTAACTGTAATATTGTGACAAGTGAGGTGACCTTCAGAATTGTTTCCATAGCTGGAAGTTTAACTGTTTTTGCATACGATCGGTCTCGTGGTTACTACATGGAATGACTGCCATCAAGCCACATATTTTTATCACTACCAGAAATCTTTTGCTTATGATATTAGAAAAATTAGACTTATACATAGTTTAAACTGAATGGGCAGAATGATCTCAAAGCCCACTTTGCTGGAAACCTACCCACATTCACCTGCACGCACGCAAGCACACACAACAGATGACAGGTAGGACTTACAGGTCCAGGTTTGTAAGTCACTTTCAGTCCTGTGCTGGGTGGGGGCTGCTTCACTTTAAACCTACAAGGCAGAAGGATGAAAATAAATCTATGCCATAATGAAAAACATGAGCAATGAATGAGCTGGGATGTTGTAAAATAAGAAAGGTGTTAATATTTGCTACACAGGAGCCAGGCGTCCATACCATTAGAAAAACAACCTTAATATTCAATTGGGAGAAGAATCTGGGGTCCATTTCACAGTTGCCTTTCCAAGAGTTTTCATCAGTATAAAACGGGCTCCAGCCTGAGTTTCAACCCTTCGTTATTAGCTGCTGACGAGCAGCCCAAGCTTGGGCAGTGGGACTGTTTGGCTGGGGTGTGCATTTCAGCGTGGCCGCCAGCATGAACGTAAATGCTGGAAGCCAGGTCATTAAGCTGAAGAATAAAGGCTCTTTTGGAAGGCAGTGGAGCATGAGAGCCAGCCTTGCTCTGTCTTGGTATGGGGTTTGCATGTTTGAGGAGAGGCGAAACAGAAAGGCTCAGAAAATGTAGAAGAACTTGAAAAGCTCCGAGCTCACACATGGTGCTTATTGATCTCTCTCCCTTCCTGTGGTTTGTGGGTTCTGCTTGAAGGTTAAAGACCTGGAGTAAATTAAAATGCCAAGGAAAGCCTACCTTCACTCTGACCCCAACCCTGCTTCTTCCACCATCAACCTTGCTGTCTGCTCTATCGCAGCTGAATTTAACAAGCTGAGGAGTGAAATCTCCAAAACTAAAATTTTATGCTGAAGCGACAGGACCTGCACGAATGAGTTTTATTAGTTTGAGGTTGACTCTCTATTTCTCCCCACCCACTTTGTTGGCCACAACCTAAAAAACAATTAATGTGTGATTTGGCGGCCTGAGTTCCACATCACACTGTTACTCAGGAAGCAACGGTTATTCCTGAAGCTGGGGATTTGCCTCAACTGAAATAACTGAAATGGGACAGGGATCTTCCAAACTGGATGCTTCTATCATTTTCTTCTAATTTCCAATCCTGAATCCAGAACCATAAACATTCTTGAAGGACTTACCACTCAACTCTGAAAATGATTGCAATTGAAATAAACATACATTCCACATGTACCACACATTCCACAAGTAATACACATGCTTATATTTAATTCAAAATAGAATAGTGGACATTTTGTAATTGGGGACAGTTTGATAGAGGTATATGGTTTATTGATCCAGTGGAAAGGTCTGAAATTTCACAAAAAACAAAGCATTAGTAAAGCAAAGTATGTGGGACTCAAAAGATCTGGTCTGGCCTCTGCCAGCCTACAGGAAGTTAAAACAAGTTACACAGTTTCTCCTTTTACAGTAGTCTCTAAAGTCTTTGCCTCCATTATGCAGAAACAATGTAACTAAAAGTGCTTTTCAGATCATAAAGTGCACACTAACATCAGCTGGTATTATTGTAGTTACTGGATTTGAGAAAAAGACTTTCGAATATTGTGCATTAGTTGTTGTGACACTTGTACAACCTCCCCTTTTTTAGCTAGTGGACATCAGGATGTGAGTTGCTTTTACTGAAGTATGGATAATGATTAATGGGAGGGCAAGGAAATATCTACCATGTAATTGGGACTTGATAAACCCTGATTTGTTAATGAATGAATGCATGAATGTATTAATGTGCAAATGACTGAATGAATAATGTGAAGATTCAAGGAGATTCCAGTTCAGTTCAATAAACATTTATTGATGTAGCTGACCAAAGACAAGTGTCAGTGTAGGGAAAGGTAACCTGAGCAGACCTTTGGTCTCTTGGCCTCACCTGCAGAAGTCCACTCCAACATTCTTGAGCTTTACAACTGTGGCATAGGTATGTCCTTCCTTAAGCACTCCGAACTTCACGGATGATGGGAGAAGATGGAACCCAAAAGGGGATGACTTTGCATTGTTAATAGCAGCAGATGCAAAAGAGGATGTGTTCACTTTTCCTGCGACAGAATCTTGCACCTTTGCATTAAGGAAAAATTAATAAAATGGTTCTAGCTGGAGTTCCCAAGATTTAAAAAAAAAAAAAAAAAGTCCCTGTCACCAGAGGAAAATAACTACTTGGTTGCTGGAGGAAATGAACGATGACAGTCTCATGTAATCCTTACGACAGCACTGTGAGGAAGGATTTTAGGCTTTGTTTTAAGGATAAGGAAGTCAAGTTTAGAGAACTGAAAGGTAATTGTTCAAGTGGTAAGTGGCAGAGCAAAGATTCAGACTCAGGTCTGCCGGTTTCTAGAGTCTGTGCCCTTTCATCTGTGCCAGTGGTCATTAACCATGAGCATCCATCAGAATCTCCTGGAGAAATCATTAAGACCCAGATTACTGACTTTACCCCCAGAGTTTTTCATTCTGTTGGTCGGGGGTAGGGCCCAAGAATCTGCATTTATAACAAGTTCTCAGGGTTGGCAATTTTGCTGGTCCGGCAACCACACTTTGAGAACCATTGCTCTTGCCCTTATTATTCCTCAGGTCAGCAGTGCTGACATTAGTGCTGATTGGCTTTGGGGAATTTGTTCCTATGTTTGTTGGAACTGCAGAATCTCATGCCCTACACCAGACTTAGTGAGTCAGAATCTGTATTTTAACAAGTTTCCAGGGTAATTCATATGCACATTAAAGTTTGAGATGTACTCTAATTATGTCAGCTATGTATATGTTATAATAAATTCTGTGATGGAGATGAACACAGTGTGCTATGAAGGAAAAAAAAAAAAGATAATTATCAAAACTGATGGGCTCCAGAAGATTTCCCAAGAAAACTGGGCAGAATCTTAATTTTAGAGGCTCTAAGCAAGGAAGGGGCTTAGTATTTTTAAAGAATGAAGAGAAATCCAGAATGGCTGAATTATAGTGAGTTTGACTCAGGGTGAGGGTGAAGAAGCAAATGGGGCCGTGCCTTGTCCTCATACTGAGTCATTTGGATTTTATCCTAAGAGTCGTGGCAATGGTGGCCAATGATTCCTTTAGCATGTTGTAGTGTGCTGGTAAACTGGCTCTCTGAAAACAATTCTGATTTCTAGTGTTTACTAATTTTGTGGTGCAAGTACTCCCAGCATGGCTGATTTCAAGCTATCAGTGGTTTGATAAGTGGCTCATAAAATTTCTTTCACGAGCCTGTATGAATCAGCTCCAGCAAAGCACCGCCTCAGTTTACAATGTGTGAGATGTAAGTTTAAAGACCTTCATGGTGAGTTGTGGAGATGGTCAATAGCAGTACACAGTGGCTGGAAACGAATAACTTCAATAAGTCAGAATTACATAAAATCTACAGAAGGAGCAGGATTGAAAAAAAAAATAAAGAATTATATCAAAGGCTGATTGGCTCTGGGGAATTCGTTCCGTGTCCATTTTACCTTTGTGAGAGGTCGAGACTTAGGCTTGGAACTCAGCAAGTAACGAGGCAACTTCACCCTTTCTTTTCTCGCTTGTCCTGCAACGTCCTGCAGCAAGGACTGGGTTGGAATTTTCACGGGCTCAAAAGATTCTGGCTCTGTTTAGACAGAAAGCTTAAATTATGCCACATGGACATTTCATTCAAAGGCATTTGAAGGAATAACACAGTATATAAGAACATAAACCAACTTGGAAACTTTTCCTCTTTGCTTTTCAAAGAGCTTGTTTGTTTTTATTTTATTTTATTTCATTTTTTCTTTTAGAGTTACTGCAGATTTGTTATAAGGGTATACTGCACGATCATGCTGTCCAAGTGGTGAACACAGTACTCAATAGGGAGTTTTTCAGCCTGCCCCCTCCCTGCCTCCCTCCTTTTGGACTTCCCAGTGTCTCTTCTTCCCCTCTTTATGCTCATGAGTATCTAAGATTTAGCTCCTACCCAAGGAAGGACATATGATTTTTGGTTTTCTATTTCTGCATTAATCTGCTTAGAATAATGGCTTGCAGCTGCATCCATGTTGATGCAAAAAACATGATTTCATTCTTTTGATGGCTGCATAGTGTTCCATGGTGTATATGTACTGCATTTTAAAAACCCAGTCCGTCATTGATGGAGGTTGATGGCGTGCCTTTGCTATTGTGAACATGACTGCCGTGAAGATGTGAGTGTGTCTTTTTGGTAGAACAATTTCCTTTCCTTTGGGTGTATATCTAGTTATGGGATTGCTGGGTCAGATTGTAGTTCTATGTTTAGTTTAAAGAGCTTATTTAAAAGGAGAAAAGTCTTCTGTTAATTCTCATTTTATGCCTTTTCGTTTTGCAAAGTGCTTTTACATACCTAACCTGATACCTGTCCTCACAACAGCCCTATAAGGTGGGCAGTACGGATGCTACTAGCATCCTTTTTTTTTTTTTTTTTTCAATAAATGAGAAATATAAGATTCTAAGAAGCCAACATCTTGCCTAGGATAAACTGAATTATACCCAGGTCTTAAAGTTTCTTTCTCTTAAATCAACGAGATATAACACAATAAAACATTAACTCTGAAAGATTTCTTAAAACTAATGAGTAAAAAATTCCCAAGGATTTCTTTGATTCTACTACTATATTTATAGTTCTAAAAAATGGTTTAGTAAGTATAGCTAAATTAAGCCAGGAAATTAAATCTTCAGATCACTAAATTCAGTGGCTTGTTCTGTTCCTCAGTGGCATGAGGGAATGAGCAAGTATAGGAAATCCATGCAGCAGTAATTGTGTGTCTTTGTTCCACAGATCCAGGAGGAGGAAATAAGAATTGTATTGGAGATCATGGTAGTTAAAAAGCCTCTCCTGCAATCAAATCAGGAAGAGAGGAAAAGTAAGGGGACCAGTATTTGAGTGTCTGTGATCTGCAGGTGTGTGCCACACTTGTTTTTACATCTGAATGCGGACGCTGTGGCAGTTATAATCTTGGACTGCTCAGCATTCTTTCCATCCTCCATCTCTAAGTGCGTTCCTACCACATGCATCTGGTTCCAGGGCACCCCTGGTCCCAACCATGAGGAGCAACGCCCAGCCAACGAGGGCCCTTCCCTGGATATTTCCGCTGAAGAGGTCAGGGATAACCCCATCTTGCATACTAGGTTATAGATCTGGAAGAATCAGAATCTTGGGCCTTTATGCTTATGATCTCTGCCACATCGACATAGCCTGTCCTTTGTAGGAGAGGATAAAACCAAACGGGAACAGGTAGGGATGGGTCACAGTGGAGGCAGGGACGATGTGGAGAGAAAAAGGCAATCAGACACAAATACTCTCCTGGAAAGCCAGAGTGGCTGAGGCCAAATGCCCGTGGGCTAGCACCACAGCCACTTTTCTGTGGTTTGCTTTTGGGCACCAATAAATTTCCTTTATTGTTGTTGTTGTTCAAGTGAGTTTGAGTTTTGATTCTCAGGGTTGTAAATGGAAAATTTCCAACTAATATATTAGTAGTCTCTTTTTTTTTTTTTTTTTTTTTTTTTACCAATGAGGAAACAGAGGTTCAGAGGATCAAATAACTTGCTCAAGAAACTATAATGAGGGTCAGGGCTGGAATGTGGAGCAAAGTGTGTTGGATCCAGAAAAAACCTGCTCCTTTTACTACTCGGCGTGTCCCAAACCCATTTGTGCATCCAAGTGTCCTGGGCTGCTTTTGGAAGAATAGAGATTTCCAGTCCACATGCCAGAAAACACCTATTCCTGACCAAAACAAAATCTGAATCTCTGGGAATGGAACTCAGTGATCAGTGTTTTAATGCATGTATTCCCTTTGATCACCATTTCCTGCATAGGCAGCCATTCTAGTAGCTTGGTATGGTTTTTGTTCATATCCTTGCCTTATGTGTATGACTGCTTTGTGTGCATGTATGCATCCGTCTAATAAGTACTAATTTGTTGCTCATACTATTATTATTAATAGTAAATATGGTATGAGTTTATCATGAGCTGGACGCTGTGCTCAGCATTTTACATATGTTAACTAATTTAATTCTCACAGCCCTGTGATGTACATACCATTATTTCCCCTTTACAGAAGAGAAATAGGAAGAGATAAAGGGTTTAAATAATATGCTCAGTGTCATATAGCTATTACGCAAGGAGACAGGATATGAACCAAGGTAGAGCCTGTACTCTTAGTTCTGTACTATACTAGACTGCCTCCCATAAAACATGCAGATTATTATTCCACTGAGCCTGCCTAGGGCTTCTGCAGGGATAGGGATAATGGGGGAGGGAGTCCTTGAGGGGCTTGGAGCAGTGACTGACTCCCAGCTGACACAGAGGTTCTTTAGCATTTGAACAACTGGTACAGTCCAACTAGTGCATTCATCTGAATATTACTGCTGGACCTGACCCAACTGAAGAACGGGGTAGTGGTTCCTTGTTATCATGCTGAGCAAGGCTGGATTATTTATTCACAATTATTTACTTCCCCTCTCAGAATGGCTTCCCTGTAGGTGGAATATAATTCTCTGCTTCATTGACTTTGAGCTTGGCCATGGGACTTGCTTTAACCAACAAAGGTGTGTGTAGATGGCAGTGTATGCCAGGCTGAGCAGAAGCTGTGAGGGGCAGCACGTGTTTCTGCCGGAATCCCTTGAGCTTTGACGCTCTGCTATGAGGACAGCTTGCCTGAAGTGGTGGCTCCTTAGCCCCTACAGTGTGACCTTCTTGGAATATAGTTGAACTTTACCTGCAGCCGGAGGTGTGCTGGTGAGTGGTTAACAACTACCTTTCCCAGGATAAACTGCCCTGGTTTGTACCAGTCTGGGGCAGAGCTGCCATGGACATCCACAGGCCCACAAACTGGTTGTGCTAAGCCACTACAGGATTTGGGGGCACTTCATGCAGTATTATCACAGTGAGCACTGAACCCACATTTTATTTTGCAAGTCCAAACCTTCTCTAGCTGACTCTATTGCATTTTCCAGACAGCATCTTGTATTATTACTAAATAAAAACTCTCTGATCTATTTACACTAATTTCCTGTTCATTTCTCCCTTCAAGCTTTTAAACATATTCATTTTATTTTAAATAAAATATTCAGGCCGAGAGTGGTGGCTCACACCTGTAATCCCAGCACTTTGGGAGGCAGAGGCAGGCGGATCACCTGATGTCAGGAGTTTGAGACCAGACTGGCCAACATGGTGAAACAAAGTCCCCCGCCGCAAAAAAAAAAAAAAAAAAAAAAAAAAAATTAGCGAGGCATGGTGGTGCATGTCTGTAGTCCCAGCTACTCAGGAGGCTGAGGCAGGAGAATCACTTGAATCCAGGAGGCAGAGGTTGCAGTGAGCCAAGATCGCACCACTGCACTCCAGTCTGGTGACAGAGCAAGACTCCGTCTCAAATAAAATAATAAAATAAAATAAAATATTCTTTTCTCTTCCCTACATCTAAAATGTAATGTAATAAAATATAGATAATTGAGAGTCTTGAAACTCATTTTCTAGCCCTGGCTCAGTCACAAATTTGCTGTATGATTTTAGATACTGCTTGACTTCTCCAGGTTTTAGTTTCCTTAGGTAAAATGAGGGTAGTCATAGGTGATTCACCTCTTAAGTCTTAAGATCTATGAAATTCTGTTTATTTTTCAAGACCACTCCTCCCATAAAGTTTTCTCCACTGTTTTGTGTTAATTCCTTACTACTCTGAATTTCTTTAAACTTTTTAATAACAAAATTTAATTTTCCATTTACAGTGAAGTCATATTACTGTCCCTTATCTCGAGCACCTCAGTACCTGGGGGTGTGGTAGGTGTCCTTCTTATTTCAAAACAAGTTATTTTTCCTCCTTCAAAGCTTTGTTCCGTCGAAGCTTGTGCCATCAGACGGCATTAGTTACTACCTCTCCAAGGGGTTGTCATTTACTGGTCACTCTCAATCATTTTCTTTACTCCCTGGTGATTTTAACACCTGAGAGGGTCCCCCACTTTATCTTTCCCGATGATACCGCCTGGATGATCCATCCAACACCCAGTCCTCTCTGATTCTTGATCACACCGTGTCTTCACCTTTTCCATCTCAGAAAGTCCCATGGCCACGTTTTTTACCTTGCTGACCCTGACAATTCTACCATTTTCAAAATCTGTTTCCAGCACTCTTTCTGGATTACCACCTCCTATTCTTCTGACTTATTTTTCTGACATATCCAGCAGGCAATGATTTGACCTCACTGATGTCTCTCATCAACACTATCACCTTACACAAGCAGTCTTTCCCTTCTTGGTTTGCTTTCCTGTTTCTCTGGAATAGATTTGATGCTCTATCATTATATCTGCTTCTTTGCAATCAGACGGGAATTCCCTCATCCATCACCCCCCAAACCAAACCTATCAACTTGCCTGCAAATGTATCCCTATTCTCTCTCTTCTCTCCTGTGGCTATGGATAAAGTGACCCTGTTCATATCTAAGGTTAAATCTGTCACTCAAGATGCCACGTTCTCTCATCTTCTTTAGGACCTTGCTGTCTTGCAACGTGATCCTCTCTCCAGCATCATCAAGTTCTCTCTGCTATGAAATTATCATCATTTGCAAATTAGGCTCTAGTATGCCTAATCTTTAGAAAAATATCTCTTCCTTGGCTACATATTCCTCTTTTATCTGCAGTCCCATTTCTCTAGTCTTTCCAGCAAACCAGGGTAAAGCTATGCATTCTTGTGCTGCCATTCTGTCTATTACCCACTTCACTTAGGCTTCAATACCCTCATACTCGGAAGCTGGCCTTGTTAAGTTCACCAGCGATCTCCATCTTGTTCAACCCCATCTTCCTTCTTCACCTTGCTTGACCTTTCAGGAGCACTTGCTACACTGAAAACACTCAGTGACGTCACACTCCTGTTTTTCCGCAACGTTACTGGCTTCTTCTTAATGACCTTTACTGGCTCTTCCTCTGCCTGACTTTCACCGTCTAGAGTTCACCTCAGGACAGTCATTCCCAAGGCATGAACCTATACGAGCAACATCAGCACCGCTTGCGAACTTGTCAAAACTGCAAATTCTCAGCCTCACAATCGGTTTAATCTAAGAATCATCCTTGATTTTTCTTTTTGTCTTACACCTGCATCCTCTTGAGCAGCAAATCCTCCTGGCTTCACCCTTATGATATGTTTCTAATTAATCTGCTTCTCACCGTCCCCCTTCGACCACCTGAGCCCATGTCTTCGGCAACTCTCATGTGTGCCACTTCAGTTGCTACTTCCTTACTTGCTTCTTTTCTCACTCCTCCCTTTCCTTGTCATGAGCTATTATCCTCACAGAGTGATCTTTTAAAAATAAAAATTAGCCATGTAACTACCCTGCTCAAAACCTTCCACTGATGTTTGAATAAAACTGCACTTAGAAACATTACATGATCTCACCTCTGCCCCTGTGTCTGATCTCATCTTCTTCTACTTTTTCCTTTAGTCCTTGTGGTCTAGACACATGCCTTCTTTTTTTTTTTTTTTTGAGACAGAGTCTTGCTTTGTTGCCAGGCGCCATGCTGGAGTGCAGTGGCGCAATCTTGGCTCACTGCAACCTCCGCCTCCCAGGTTCAAGCAATTCTCCTGCCTCAGCCTCCTGGGTAGCTGGGACTACAGGCGCACGCCACCACGCACTAATTTTTTTTGTGTATTTTTAGTAGAGATGGGGTTTCACCATGTTGGCCAGGATGGTCTTGATCTCTTGACCTCGTGATCTGCCCACCTTGGGCTCCCAAAGTGCTGGGATTACAGGCATGAGCCACCACGCCCGGCCCCGCAGGCCTTCTGAATGTTTCTTCCCCACAGGACCTTCACACTTGCTATTCTCACCGTGTGGACTGTTCCTCTCTCCTAATCTTTGCAGGGCTGACTCCTTCTTGTACTTGTCTCAACTCAATTATTTTTTCAGAGAGGCCTTCTAATCTCCTGATGGAATGTTACCCCCTCCCCAAATCACTCTCCATACACTATACTCTATCATTATGTCATAATATTTATTACAATCTGAATTTATCTGACTTATTTGTTTACATATTGTCTACGTTTGCCGAAAATATGGGAGGGGTTTGGCTCTGTAAAACTGTGGCCTCATCACTGTTGTATATCCATGCCTAGAACAATGCCTAGCACACAGTAGGCATTGAGTAATCATCCACTGAATAAATAAAACTTATAGGAGAGAAGTTTAAGTCAGAAAGGCAAAAGTCTTGTGTGGGGTAAATCTTTTTTTCTTTTTTTAGACAGTCTTTCACTGTTGCCTACGCTGGAGTGCAGTGGTGTGATCTCAGCTCACTTCAACCTCTGACACCCAGGTTCAATCGATTCTGCTGCCTCAGCCTCCTCAGTAGCTAGCATTACAGGCATGTGCCACCACACCCAGCTAATTTTTGTATTTTTTGTAGAGACAGGGTTTCACCATGTTGGCCAGTCTGGTCTTGAACTTTTGACCTCAAGTGATCTGCCCGCGTGAGCCTCCCAAAGTGCTGAGATTACAGGCATGAACCACTGCACCTGCCCAGGTAAATCTCTTAATTCACCCATATATGTGGCAGAATACTTGCTCTACAAGAGATAACTGAAACCCATTAGTAGTTTCCCATCTCACATTCAGCATAGAACATACCCACAAGAACTAAATGGTGGCAAAATTATCCAGGCAATGCAAATTTCTCTACCTCTGTTTTGTGACCAGCTATGTTTAATTGAATTATCTTAGACAAATCAGCATAGTGTAACTCGATTGTAACTAGATATTATCCCATATTATTCTGTATTTCAATTTCTGCTAGTCCAATAAGATTACATGCTATGTAAGATACAGACTACATCTTATGTTTTTCTTTTAGCACCTGGAGGACCAAGAAAGTACTGAAGTAACAGGTAAATCTGAGCACGAAATTTCCGGATACTCAAGAAAAGCTATCAGGTGTCTCACCTTGAATAAATCATATAAGTTCTCAGAGAACTAAAGGGATAGAATCAAGTAAAAATGAAATAAAATAACATCAAAAAAGTATTTGTATTTCTTTCTTTCAATCTGGAACTTGCAGTCATTCTCAAAAATATTTTTTGAGATACTTTGGTGTGTTAAGATTTGCCTGCAGCTGGCCAGGTAAATCCCTTAATTCGCCCATAAATGTGGCAAAATACTTGCCTTTGCAAAGCTTCATAGCTCCTTCTCGATTTTTTTCAGTAACTCTCAACCACACCTCATAGTACAATTTTTCATAGGCCAAAAAGGCATAATGCTCAGTTTCAAGACACAAAATTTTAAAAATGACTGCCATACCTTCAGGAGATTTTGTTAAATTTTCAGTTTGGTTCTCAGCAGTGAAATCCTTCTTATCTGCAGTAATCTCTGGTTTTGGAAGACTAAGCACACTTGAGGATTTCTCTTCTGAAACTTTATGCGGCTTGAGATCTAGAAAACCCAAAATGGAACTTATAAGGTAATGTTTTGTAAAATGATATAATGACTGCGAATGTTTATATGAACAAATACTGAACAAGTTGCTTTACAATGAACAAGGTGCCTTTTCTCCCACTCTCTTTTGAAAGACTAAATATAAGAAAGCCATTAAGAGGCAGGGATTCTTAAAATACAGTATAATGTTTGTTTGCCATTAACAAACAGGACAGTATTTGCAAAGTTCATACTCCCTAGGAGCCAGCTGGTTCTTTATGAGCATTATGACCAAATACTAGAGTTGTCGTCTTGTTGTGCTATGTAGAAAGGGCCAAGCAATTTCTTTCTACTTTTACCTGGTAACGGCAACTGAGATGTAATTTTTTTTTTTTTTTGAGACAGTCTCGCTCTGACCAGGCGCCAGGCTGGAGTGCAGTGGCGCAATCTCGGCCCGCTGTTAACCTCCGCCTCCTCGTTCAAGCAATTCTCCTGCCTCAGCCTCCCAGGTAGCTGGGACTACAGGCGCACACCACCATGTCCAACTAGTTTTTGTACTTTTAGTAGAGACGGGGTTTCACCATGTTGGCCAGGATGGTCTTGATCTCCTGTCCTCGTGATCAGCCTCCCAAAGTGCTGGGATTACAAGCATGAGCCACTGTGCCTGGCTGATTTTTTTTTTAAGTTTCCAAACTTAAATTCATTCATTACTGTGAAAATATAGCTCTTAAATGTATCTCTCTAAGAAATAGGTACAACAGGAAACAAATTTTAAAGAATCTATCCAGGATTGGGGAGGCAAATACATTTCAATCTGTGCATGTGCCAACCCTGGCTGAACAGTCCTGACTGCTTCAAGTACTGTGCTGAAAAGACTTCCACAGTCTCATTCCATTTCAAAAGGAGAATAAACAGTGCTTGTTTAGTGCTGTCTGCCCAGGTTGCAGGAGGTCTGAGAGGCAGCATAAGAGCCATCAGCTTCTGATCTCTGATTTCTCTGCATCACATTTATAAGTCATTGTTCTAGCCTTAATCTTTGGTTTATCAACTCTGTCATAGCTAGATGTTTCTATTGGCTGTGTTCATTATAGACAGCTGAACTTCAAGTATTATATTGTACAGTACAAAATTCCTCTATCTGGGTATTGTAATTACTCAGTTTACTAAAGAGAAGCACTGAATTTTATTTCATCTCTAAATTCTTCAGCATGCTGCTCCTGAGAATGAAGTCATTCTCCTACTCACAGCAGCATCATCTACCCAAGAAATTAACAGTAATTTATCAATGTCCTCTCTTACAGAGTCTCCTAATCAAACTTGTGCGGTTTCTCCAAAATATGTTTTATAGCTGTTTTTTCTTCAATTAAGGATCCAATCAAAGCTTAGGTTTCACATTCAGTTTTTATATCACTTTAGTCTCTTTTAGTTTAGAACAATCATCCCTTTTTTTGTTGTTGTTTTAATGACGTTGACTTTTGAAGAGGCTGGGCTGGTCATCTTATAGAATATCTACATTTTGGTAGACATTTGTCTGTTTCCTCTTGGATTCTGGTTAAGGATTTTTGGCAAGAATTCTCTACAGGATTGTATTAGTCTGTTTTCACACTGCTTATAAAGATGTACCCAACACTGGGTATATCCACAGGTAAAAGGTATATCTACAGGTAAAAAAATGGACCCACAGTTCCACATGGCTGGGGAGGCCTCACAATCATGGTGGAAGGCCAGGAGGAGCAAGTCATGTCTTACATGGATGGCAGCAGGCAAAAAGAGCAAGCTTGTGCAGGGGAACTCCCCCTTATAAAATCATCAGATCTCATGAGACTTATTCATTATCATGAGAACAGCACGAGAAAGACCTGCCCCCAAGATTCAATTATCTCCCACCCGGTACTCTCACAACACATGGGAATTCAAGATGAGATTTGGGTGGGGACACAGCCAAGCCATATCAAGGGTCTATGCACTTTGTGTTGCATTACATGAGAACCCACTTACTGCTAGATTGTCTTATTGCTGGTAGGAGTTTGATTACTTAGTTAAGGTAGAAAATGCTTAATATTTCCACTGTCAAGATACATTTTCCTTCTTATAATTTGTAAGTACATGTGGGCTGATATTTTGATAGCTTACAAATGTCCTGTTCCCCAATGAACTTCAGTAATTCCTTTCATTTTAAATTAGTCAGGTCTCCTAAATGCATTTAGGCAAATTTTAAACACAGAGGATGAAAACTAAATGTTATTTACATCTTAGTTTTCTCATATAACTCAGCCAGGTCTGTAACATACAGGTCACAGTAGGGTATGTCATCAGCTGTCACTGGTTATGTCCTAAGAGGCCACTGCTAGGTGTTAATTCAGTTACAGACATTTAACAGGAATATGCACTATGCCAATGTATTACCTAGATTAAGATCAGATGTATCCTGAACAGCTGTTTCATCTGTATCTTCATTTTTCTTTGTAAAAGAAGGCAGTTTTTTGGAAAGATTGTCCAGATGATTACGCTGAAAGAAAAAAAAAGACTTTTAGACTTATACATGGCTGAAATTCAACTGTCACAAATATGTTAAATTGATAAGCAATGATGAAAACATATTTTTAATGACCAGAAAATAAAGTTTATAAATTAATATCCTACAAGAGACTAATTAACCCAATTCTAGTTTTTGTTAACTAGTCATAATTTCCTGTAATTTCTTCTGGAATTTTCATAGAAATGCAGGGTGTTTGGAACATATGAAAATAGTCACTTTAAATCAGAGTTTTAATGAACTGGCCAGTGAGGGGAAGGTTGGGGCTGTGGTCCTACAGGTAGGCTGAAATAGAACAGGAGAAGATCATTCTGCCTCTCTGAGCTTCCAAGAACTCACAATCTCTTAGTGGTATCCTAACAGCTGATGGGTGAGGAAATTTTAACTGAATTAAAAACTCCAAAATGAGTTATCAAAGGATAATGATAGGAAAGATTCTGCCTAAAAAGGCTTAATATAGATAGGAGAGGTTATAGTGAGACTGAAAGGCAGGATGGAGGAGTGATAGCAATACACTACATAGAACTTCTACTTAGGTGCAAGACCTGAAATTAGCATTCCTTATCACATGCTGGTGAGAATATGGATTTGATGGGGAAATATTAGTCAGCTAGGTCAATGCAGGAAAGAATTAAACAACATCAGGAAAGATAGATTACATAATAACATATGCAATATATCAGCTCTTATACTTTTATTTGATTATTGTTCATTATATTCAGTTACCTGAGACTGATACAACTCATTCAATTGAGATTTTAAAAAGGGTGGTATTATGCAGTTCCTAATATCCATTAGATAATTTTTTGTTGTCTCAATTTCCTTCCTGGTTGATGTTTCCATAATTATGCAAAAGAAGACACAGAACATTTTCAGGTGTTATCCATTTGTGCTTTAGCTCTAACTCCCACAAAAATGAATGTAATCACCAAAAATAACACTGATAGGAATTAACTTGTTAGATATTTTTTGCCAGATTGTTTTGGTTCATTTTCTCATCTTTTAGAATTAGTTACATTTCCTACTTTAAAAATCAGACTCTCATATAAGATAGGGAATAGTGGTACCAGGTGTTATTTTGATTTTATACTTGATCTCAAAAGGCGAAAAACCACATAGCCCTGTAATAGTTAAACTTTTTGAGGTTTTTCAATTCTCTGAGGTTTAAATGACAGCTAGAATTACTGGTTTTCATAATTTCAGTAGCAGTAGTAACAAAAAAAAAACCTAAACAAATCAAAAACAAAAACATGAGGCATAATTTGCGAATAATGTGGTCAGTGGTTATAGAGTTAAATAAAAGCAATTATGATAATCCTGCTTTCCAAGACCAGAACCCCTATACTGGGGAGACATTATATAGGGAAGGCCAATGAGATGTAAACTGAAGTCATAGGGTAAGTGTCCAGGAGCTTTTAAAGAGGGCTAACTCAGCTGGGAGGCTTTTCCTTGTCCTTGCCTGGTGTCTTTTCCTGCTTCCTGAAATATGATGGGAGGTTGCAGCAATCATTTTAACTATAAAGTAAACTTGAGAATGGAAATCATGTACTAAGAATGTTGGAACAGATAAAAGGAAGGAATCTGAATTCCTGATGATGTTGTGGTGCTCCCTACCATAAACTGCCTACCTCTGACTTTTTTCACATTAGGAAAAATAAGCCCATTTTTAATACAAGTACTGATTTGGAGGTTTTCTGTTAAATGTAGCTGAACTTAATCCTGCTTGAAATAGTTTTCATTTTCAAGTGCTTATTGCATGACAGGAGTTTTGCAAAGTATTTTACATTTAATCTTATAATAACCATATGAGTTACTATTTTTTTAAATTTTACTCTAAGTTCTGGGGTACATGTGCAGATCTTACACGATTGGTTTGCTGCCTCCAGCCCCCCGTCACCTATATTACGTATTTCTCCTAATGTTATCCCTCCCCAATCTCCCTACCCCTGCCAGCCGTTCCCTAGCTCCCCACCCCCAAACAGACCCCAGTGTGTGATGCTCCCTTCCCTGTGTCCATGTGTTCTCATTGTTCAACACCCACTTATGAGTGAGAACATGCAGTGTTTGGTTTTCTGTTCTTGTGTCAGTTTGCTGAGAATGATGGTTTCCAGATTCATCCACTTCCCTGCAAAAGGCATGAACTCATTGTTTTTGATGGCTGTATAGTATTCCATGGTGTATATGTGCCACTTTTTCTTTGTCCAGTCTATCTTTGATGGGCATTTGGATTGGTTCCAAGTCTTTCTTATTATAAACAGTGCCACAATGAACATACGTGCGCATGTGTCTTTATAATAGATCGGTTTATAATCATTTGGGTATATACCCAGTAATGGGATTGCTGGGTCAAATGGAATTTCTATTTCTAGATCTTTGAGGAATTGCCACTGTCTTCCACAATGGTTACTATTTTTATCCTCATTTTGTGGCTTGAAAAACCAAGCACAGAGAGGTTAAGTAACCCCTTTCAAATCACATTACCAATAAGGGGTGGAATCTAAATTAAAATCCAGGTTGCTTGCCTCCAAGCCCATGATCTTGACAACTGCACATGCAGGGAGCCAGCAGTCCCCCAGTGTGAGAGCTGAAAGAGACCTCAGATATTTGACAGTTCAATTAGCTCAGTTTATGGATGGGCAAACTGAACTCCTGAAGTAAATGTTACTGAAGTGAAACAACCAGCCAGCATCATACATTTTGTAAGTCATCAAACAGTAACCGATTGGATCTGTGAACAGTGCTCTTATAGTAGTTGGCCTGTCTGGAAATACCAGACAAGCATGACCAAAATACAACCTTACTTAAACAACTTTCGCTTCCCACTGAAAGTCTATTATCTCTATTGCTTCACTGGACTCACTCATCTATCTACGGCAGTCTGGGTGCTGCCCACCACTTTCTTAAAATTATTCTCACAAAAGAAAGTAATGAACCCTCTAACTTAAAAACCAAAATCCTTTTATTCATTCCCATTTCTGATTCTTCCATGGCATCTTACATTTGCTGAGCAACTTCTATTTCCTAGAAACTTTCTCTTTCCCTGACCCAGTTCATTTTCCACATTGCCAACACTTCTTTTTCTGTGACACTCATCTAATTATATTTTCCCCTCTTCTTTAACAAGCTTTCACTGGCTTGCCATTATATACCTATAAGTTAAAACTTGAAATTGTTAATGTTTTAAAATTTAAAAAACTTGAATAGATAATATAAGCATATGGACACAGTTTAAAGAACACTCAAAAGCACATAATTCTGAAGTACATCCTAGCCCCCGTCTCTCAATCTCCTTCCCCTCAGGCAATCACTGTCTCTCAGAGAAGCTTTTAGGGATACTCTGAGAATAATGGTCTTCAAGGTGCACTACCTTAAAATATGGCACCTTGGAACACTGAATATTTTCAGCTGAAGGAATCTGAGAAAATGGTAGAAGCAGGGAGGTTATTCTCACCTTCCCTCTTTCCTTCTTCCCTGAAGCAGGACATAAAACCTAGAGAGGATTTTCTGACCTTCCCCTTAAGCAGCTCATAAGACCCTTCCATGGAGGTGCCCTTGTAATACCTGTAGGAAAGGAGGACCCGTATCTCTGAAGACAAAGGCACACAGAGAGGAATCTGAGCAATAGATCTCATTATAGTCCCCCAGTTTATTACCATTAGATTGTGCTTTTTGTGCCCTATCATATTTCTCTATGAGTGTTTATTCTTCATCATATCTAGCATAAAGATACGCAGGCTTAACCATTTATTTGGGTCTTCATTTCCTTATGAAGGCTACCATGTCATGTAAAACTTAAGCTATCCTCCCTGCAGACCAGTATATCCCTTCCAGTTTGTCCTAGGGGAGGTGACCCATGAGGCTTAAAGTCTTATCTCAGCACCCCTCTAACACATTTCACAAGACAACCCTGACATTTTTATGAAGAAGTATATTAATCCTGAAGTCATTCTGAAAAGGGGCCATGAAAATGTGTACAAAGATAGTATCATATGTACTACTACATATTCAACAAATATATCTGGCTGCTTCTCTCTATGACAAGACAGCTGGAGTTGAAATCCCCAGTGAGGACTAAAAGGAAACCAAACCATATGATGCTTAGAGCACATTCCTCCTGTGAATTATAAGAACCTTGAAAGTTTATGACTGTGTTCTGCATTAAGTTCCAGAATATTTATTAGTATATTAGCATCACCAAAACCACAGAGAGGGCCTTGAGAGCTTTCTTGCTTAGGAGAGGAAGAGCATCTATCTAATGGTCAAATGGGCTTCCTCAAGAGACAGTGAGGTCATCACACAGAGCTGAATGACCACTTGGCAGAACTGTTGAAAAAGAGAGTTAAATAACATCTGGGCACCTGGTAGGACACTTTGACCTATTCCACTCTCAGAGTCTATTACTCTGGGCCTTTTCAGGTGCTTATGCGTACTTTGGGGTAGAATTACCTCGTTTTGTCTATCTTTTCTTTCCAGCGTTTTGAGGATGCTGTGTCCCTATGTGAAAAGAAAGGAAAATATGATGAAAAGGGGCAATGATCTCAGCTTAAAAACAAAAACAAAACCCCCAACTACTATATGATGAATTGTTAATATTACGGGAGATGAAGGGCTGTGAATTCATTGACGTAGTCACCCAAAGTTAGAGCACCTGCATATCCCATTTCCTCAACCATTGCATGCCTAATACTAATTAGAACACATTATTGCATTAGCTTACCTCCATGTCTTTTCAAAGAAATCTTTACCAAATGTGTCTGGTGGGTATTTTGGAGGCATAGCCAAAGATTGCTTGTATAAATCAGCTAGGTGAGCTGCAACTTTAAACATAAATATATTTAACTTTTATCCCCACTTCTTTATAGGGCAATACACAATCAGTACACAATTACTCATTTGAGATGCCTATTAAGAGCCTATAATTAATCCATCAAGTGTTTACTAGGATTTACATGACAAAGCTGTAATACAATAGTAAACTAGACTACTTTTATGAAATATCCTACCAGAAAACATACAGCTTAGAGTTAAAACGTAAAATGCAGTGATATCTCATTTATCCCATATTATTAGGGAAAGCGATATTCCGCTTAACTGAATTTCCTCCAATCGGAAGCAGCAAATCTTAAAACAAATTAACCATAATATTGAAATTGCTTTTCTGAATATTTTCCTGCTTCCTGAATCTAAGAACATGAATATATGACAACGGTTGTTCAACAATTTAGGCAGCGATTCTCAGAGTTCATTCACAAAACACGATCTTGGTGGGATGTCAAAGGGAGATTAAAAAAAGGAAAAGGTTTTCATGTTTCGTGGTTATATGACCTTGGGAAACACTGATATATACGAGGTTAAATAGGTTTCATTACTTTCCTGCATTCTTAGTTAATTAACATACATTGTGACTCTCTCAGAAAATAAGACAATATGAAGCATTATCCAAACTTATTTTAATATGAAACTCATTTTTGAAGGATCCGTCTCATAGATGAGTGTTTTAGAAAATACTATGGGGAAATGTTTACTAGGATCATTTTAATTATGTGTCAAGGACAGCTATAGGTATGCAAGAGCTGTTTCCTTCCCTGAATCGTTTGTTTCAAAACATGTGTTTTTCTTTCACTTTTGAAAGTGTTATTCTTTGTTGTGCCTGTTGCTTTGTCCCACAGTTAAAAGTTCAAAAGCTACAGGGTAGGGCTGCCAGATAAGCTATAGGGCCCCTGGTTAAATCTGAATTTCGGATAAACAAACAGCTTTTTAGTTTAAGTATATTCCAGGCTTCAAGGGGCATACTGCGTCTTAGCCTGCTTTTTGTTGCTATAAAATAATATCTGAGGCTGTGTAATTCATAAAGAAAAGAGGTTTCTTTGGCTTACATTCTGCAGGCTATATAAGAAGCATGGTGCTGGCATCTGCTTCTGGTGAGAGCCTTAGGCTACTTCCACTCGTGGCAGCGGGGGAAGGGGAGCTCGCATGTACAGAGACCAGATAATGAAAAAGGAAGCAACAGAGAGAGGGAAGATGCTAGACTCATTGTACCAACCAGCTCTCATGGCAACCAATAGAGTGTGAATTCAGTCACCACCAAGAGGACAGAGGGCACCAAGCTATTCATGAGGGATCCACCCCTATGACCCAAATACCTCCCATTAGGCCCCACCTCCCTCCAACATTGGGGATCAAATTTCTTTTCTTTTTTCTTTTTCTTTTGGAGACAGGGTCTTGCTCTGTTGCTGAGGCTTGAATGCAGTGGCATGATCTCCAGTCATTGCAACCACCACCCAAAGGCAAAAGCTATCCTCCCGACTCAGCATTCAGAGGAGGTGGGACCACAGGCACACACCACGACACCCAACTAATTTTTTTTTTTAAATTTTCTGTAGAGATGGGTTTTCACCATATTGCCCAGGCTGATCTCAACCTCCTGGGCTCAAGAGATCCACCCACTTTGGCCTTCCAAAATGCTAGGGTTGTAGGCACAAGCCACCAGGCCTGGCCTGGGGATCAAATTTCAACATGCGATTTAAAGGGGTCAAACGTCCAATCTATAATATGCTTACACTAAAAAAATTGTCATTCATGTAAAATTCAAATTTAACTAGGCCTTCTGTATTTGTATTCACTAAATCTGGCCACTCTACTACAAGAGTTGCCAAGGGTAAAAGAGTGACCACAAAGTTTAGGCACAGGGAGACACTGGGGGTTGTGATGAGCTCCCATGATGGTCATTTTAAAGTGGCAGCTGCCAATTATCTTCAGCCAAGTTTATTATGTAATAATGTGAGATTTTAAGAGGAGAAAAACCTAGATAAAAAACAACAGCAAAAGCTGGAGGCATCACACTACCAGACTTCAAACTATGCTACAAGTCTACAGCAATCAAAACAGCATGGTACTGGTATCAAAACAGAGACATAGACCAATGGAACAGAACAGAGGTCTCAGAAGCAACACTACACATCTACAAGTATCTGATTTATGACAAATCTGACAAAAACAAGCAATGGGGAAAGGACTCCATGTTTAATAAATGCTGTTGGGAAAATTGGCTAGCAATGTGCAGAAAGCAGAGACTAGAGCCCTTCCTGTCACCTAACACTAAAATTAACTCCAGATGGATTAAAGATTTAAACAGAAAACCTAACACCATAAAAACACTAGAAGAAAACATATGCAAAACCATCCAGGACACAGGCATAGGCAAGGACTTCATGACTAAAACACCAAAAGCAATGGCAACAAAAGCCAAGATAGACAAATTGGATCTAATTAAAATTCAGAGCTTCTGTACAGCAAAAGAAACCATCATTAAAGTGAACCAGGAACCAGCAGAATGTGAAAAAAATTTTGCAGTCTACCCATCTGACAAAGGGCTGATATCCAGAATCTACAAAGAACTAAAACAGATATACAAGAAAAAAACAAACAACCCCATTCAAAAGTGGGCGAAGGATATGAACAGACACTTTTCAAAAGAAGACATATATGAGGCCAACAAACATATGAAAAAATGCTCATCATTACTGGTCATTAGAGAAATGCAAATCAAAACTACATTGAGATACCATCTCACGCCAGTTAGAATGGCAATCATTAAAAAATCTGGAGACAACAGATGCTGGAGAGGATGTGGAGAAATAGGAACACTTTTACACTGTTGGTGGGAGTGTAAATTAGTTCACCCATTGTGGAAGACAGTGTGGTGATTTCTCAAGGATCTTGAAATAGAAATTCCACTTGACCCAGCAATCCCAATTACTGTGTATATACCCAAAGAAATATAAATCGTTCTACTATAAAGACACATGCACACGTATGTTCATTGCAGCTCTGTGTACAATAGCAAAGACCTGGAACCATCCAAAATGCCCATCAATGGTAGACTGAACAAAGAAAATGTGGCACATATACACCATGGAATACTATGCAGCCATAAAAAACAATGAGTTCGTGTCCTTTGTAGGGACTTGGATGAATCTGGAAATCATCATTCTCAGCAAACTGACACAAGAATAGAAAACCAAACACTGCAGGTTCTCACTCATAGGTGGGTGTTGAACAATGAGAACATGTGGATTCAGGGAAAGGAGCATCACACACTGGGGGCAGTTGGAGGGGGTAGGGGAGGGTCAGTGGGGGTGGGAAGGGTGGGGAGGAATAACATGGAGAGAAATGCAGGATATATTATGCACCTATGCAACAACCCTGCATGACCTGCACATCTACCCCAGAACCTAAAGTAAAATAAAAAGAAAATAATAAATTAAACAACAACAACAACAACAGCAACAAAAACAACTGTACAAGCACACACTGTGAAGGATACTCAGAACCTATCTGTGGTTGAATGAAGTCCCTGGCTGTCATTTTATGATCTTTGCCATACGGCCAAAAAACCAAACCAAAACAAAACAAAAACCCACCATATTCTCCACTGCTTGTTTGCTGTGAGCTATGAAACCGTCTAACCACAGTTGTTAGGGTTGTGTATATCCCCAAGTGAATACTCTTTGAATGAGATCTAAGTTCTTGCATTACATATAGTGTAAAACTGTAAGGTACTTGCATTACATATAGTGTAAAACTGCAAGGTTTTGGTGATAACAGTGTAGTTGCTCAAAAATTCTGTGTGTGAGAGGGTGGGCTGTTGGTTGGTTGACTATATCTTCATTACAGTTGAGGCTAACATAAAAGTCTAATGTCAACATTTTTCATTTAATGGATGAAAGTTAACGATGAATAAGACATAATCATCATTTTCCTGGATCTCACAGCTCAGGCAAAACAATACAGGCAGAATGGTTTACAAAAATAAACCACCACTACAACATGGCCAATATGGGAATGGAGATACGTCCATGGTGTCTTGTTATCTGATAAGAGAATGACCGATAAGTGTATTTAAGATTATTCCTTTGAAATTTGAAAATACATGGCAGAAGAATATTAAATGCAACTTACCTTCACTAACATGACTTTTTGTAGTTTCCTCCATTTTAGGGAAAGACTGAAATGAAGATAGAATTACTTAATGGTGATGATTATATTACTCACAAGACTTATTTTGTTTAGAAACATTCTCTCAAGTTGGTCTTCTGTAAAAATTACTATAAAATGAATTAGTTTTAAAATACTGATATAAAATTAATTTCTGTAGGTCATTCCTTTCACTTAATTTCTAAAAATTGAAATAATTTTAAGTTGTAAAAATTCCTTTTTCCTCTTCTTTCCCATTTCATTTATTACTTCATTCAGCATTTTAATAAATTTCAATTTCTTTTGAAGCCAATAAAAAGCTTTATTTAAGGACCTTCAGACTTACTTATGAAAGGAGAGCCTGAAATGTATAGAGAAACAGGTTTCCTCAAAAAGTAAAAATTATGAGGAGGGAGCAAATGCTTCATAGAGATGGCAGAAGCAGCTATTCCTTAACGATATTTTGTCTTGAAACATTTAATACTGAAACAATAGTAAGAACACAGGTATACAAGGCATTTTCTCACCATAACCAGCTTGAGGAGATCGGCAGCATTGCCTCTCTCCTCCTCAGTTCTGGAATCTTTAACCATCATTTCCTGCAGCTCATCTTCTTTCTTTAGAATATGGTTTATGTAATCCTAAATTAGCAGAATAAAATAAATAGATAAAAACCAGGAATTAGGTAGAAAGACACCAAAATGGTCATCAACTTGAAATATTACCCAAAAATGAAGAATCTATAGGTTTACAATACTCAGCAATTATTTACTATTCAGAGTCTGAAAAGACTTTTCCTTAACATGTTAATGGAATAAAACTTCAAAAGTCCGAAAGCAAAGTTGTAAGGGCCACAGGATAGAGCTGTATGGGGACCTCAGAGAGGCCCTATTAACTTTGTGCTTAAGTGTCCTCATCAATAAAATGGACAGAGTTGGGTTAGATGACATTTAGGATCCTTTCAGGTATAGTCTTCTATTTTATCTGTGAATGGAGTTTGCCTAGTTCATGTCTTTGCTTCCAAGAGAAATATATTTTATTTTTTCCATAAGTATTTGATCCATTTTCATAATTAATAATCCCTTGCTCTGTGCCAGGTGCTAGGTATATAACCATAAACAAAACACATATAATCCCTGTACTGAGGGAGCTAACAAACTTGACATGCTATTGACATGATCATACAATTAAGTATGTATTTAAGATTCTTAGACCACTTCCAAAGCCAGCAATCATTTTCCTCCACAGACAAATATTATATTAATATGTGGGTCTGTCTTTTTCCAATGGTCACTAGATCAATTTTCTATATAGTGACACAGATGAAGGACTCTATATAGTAATCACTTACAAAAATTTTTTACTTTCTCAGTGTCTTTGGGGCTTAAAAATTTCTACACCTTATGGGAACCACTAAGTATTTTCTACCTCTCAACCCTCTACTGTGAAAGACCGACATCCTTGTGTTGCACTAGGCAAATACTGGTAGAATTACATAATTTCAGGTTTCTTAGGAAACCAAGAGCAATGATTGCTCTGCTTCTGATTCTTTTGGGTCGAGTTACCTATATTCCATTACCTTAAGGGAAACCTGCAGTCTCAGTTTCACCTCATTCTTTATGACCTCATGCTGAATGAACTGACGCATCTGTAGCACACTGGGGCTCTTGAGTATGGCACCTGGGACACTCACTAACTGTTTGGACTCAATGCAAAGGCCCTTCCAAATCTGAGTGCCAAATGGAGGTCCTGGAGTTTTTTTCTGTTAACAAAACAAAGCAACAAAACCGCCAAAGAAATCAGAATGTTTTCACATTCAAAATGTTTTAACTGTACACTTATTATGTAGATATCATAATAACTTTTTAGGAACACGGTGATGAAAAAAACCCATAAGCTCAAAAAGCTCTGCAAATATAAGGAAAATTGGTAACAGAACTGGGCATGCTTTCCTCTTTATTTCTGTTACCCAAACACTGGATATTTAAAAGTCCTGTTGCATGATGTCCCGGGTAGGATGTAGAGAGTGCTAAGCAATGCTGCGCCATGAGCCTAACTTATGACAAATGCATGTGGCTATTGCTTAGTACGCACAAGTAGCTGAAGATATTTGGAATTGAGCAATCTTTCACTTTTAGATTCTGTGTTCATTTTGACCCAGAAAGATTCTTTGCAAGAGAAATAATTCCATAGATCTGGGCCATCTTTGAGTTCACTCTAGATTGAGTATGCCTCCAGAGTCTGAGGATCTCTGGGGCAGAAAAATCTACGTTAGAGTTAACTCACATCTATATGTTATACTCATGATTGATTTTCAGGAATGGTGTGCTTTGCTGCCCTATGTCCTCAAGTGTGCTGGATGTGCTTCATTTTAAAATGCCTGGATGGTGACAGCCACATAGGGGCTTTGCAGGCATGGGTCACTCCTACCAGCTGTAGAAGGTCAGAGCATAAGAGTTTCAGAGGATGAGAATAAACTTCCTTCAATAATCTTAGATGTGGCATACCCTTTGTCATCATATAGTACCTACAATTTGGATATAGCCTTAATGTGCCATTTGGTGTGACCTCCTTATTTTCAGAGAAGTAAATGGAGACTCAGTGTGACTTGTCCCAGATCCCACATTAATAAGGGGTAGAATCAGGACCAGAATTCTAGTCTCCTTCATCTTACCATGTTGACTATAGTCACCAAATTTAACCATAGGGCTAGGAGGCCATTGTAATCTTAAGTGTTCATCATGCATGCTTGCTATTACAAGATTTAGTGTAGGACAGCAAAAATGATCACAATAAAAAACATTATGTCAATTAACACTACTATCAATCTCTAATCATATTATCAATTCTTCACTGATTTAATTACCACCTGACAATATGTTGGACATGTGACATAAATTGCTTGTAAAATGAAATGGCAAATTATGTTAGATATAGGACTTCATTGATGCCTATCCAAGACATTTTATTTTATTTAAAAAAATTTAGGCGTGGCTTCTCTTATCTGACATCATCACAATGTTTACTTTCTAACATTGCAATTTGCAAATCTGTGTATAATCCATATTATTCTTAGTTTGTGCATTTTTAATATATGAAGCAAAAAAAGCGAGAGTAAAAGACCCAAAATTGTATGTTAAAATTAACAAATAAGATAGACTGGATAAAGAAAATGTGGCACATATACACCATGGAATACTATGCAGCCATAAAAAAGATGAGCCATGTCCTTTGCAGGGACATGGATAAAGCTGGAAACCATCATTCTCAGTAAACTAACACAAGGACCGAAAACCAAACACTCCCATGTTCTCACTCATAGGTGGGTGTTGAACAATGAGAACACATGGACACAGGGAGGGGAACATCACACATGGGGGCCTGTCGGGGGATGGGGGACTAGGGAAGGGGCAGCAGGTGGGGAGGAGATAGGGGAAGGATAGCGTTAGGAGAAATACCTAGTGTAGATGACGGGGTAATGGATGCAGCAAACCACCATGGCATATGTATACCTATGTAACAAACCTGCATGTTCTGTGCATGTACCCCAAAAAATAAAACAATAAATTTTATAAAAAATAAAATAAAATAAATAAGAAATGATAGAAGAAAAGATTTCTGTATGATATAATATCACTAATTCCATGACAGAGGAGGTGTAACCTGGCTTACTCAGAAAGGATGTTTTCATATTATAGGAAGATGTTCAAGCCTGCAATACAGGATAAAAGAAATAAAACTGAAATTAGCTAGCTAGGAATATTCCTCTAAAACGTTGTTGCCACATCTACAAATGTTAGGATCTTCAGATATAAAACTCCCTGAGCATGTTAACAATTTACATACGAATAAAAATATATGACTATATGGGAGAAGACCTAAGACTCTGGTCCACTGATGGATGTATATGTCAATAAAATGAGTTTTTGGCAGAAAATATATACCTCAACTGAGGGAAATGTTTCCCATGACCTTGAGCGGAGATTAGGAGGGACAATGGTATCTTCCTTTTTTATTAGCCATGGTGATGCTTCATGGACAGGACGGAGGACTGTGATGCTCAGTGAGCCTGTTTCAAAGAGAGTTATCAGAAGACCAATACGCATCAGAGAAAATGAAAATGCATTAACTAAATTCAACAAGCTCTTTTTGAACAGCCTTAGACATGAAAGATTAATGAGATACAATGACTATACATAGGAACCTTACAATCAAACAAGAAGGAGGAAGCTTTTAGTCACTGTAACACCTAGCGATCACCTGGAAGTATTCACTGACACCTCCCTGTCCCTCACCAACCACATACAAGTTATGACACTTCTCCAATAAACTTGATGAATGCATCTTCTTTCCTCTTTGCGAACCCTACTTTATGTGCTTCCAAAAGATCCTCTTCCAGAGTACAGCAACAGCTGGCTTTGCCACCTATACATACTCGGTGAATGAACCTTCCGCTGCAGCCAGGATAACTGATTATGTTAGTCCATGATTAAAATGCTTAGGCCTTCACATTGCTCATGAGATAAAACACAGTCCTTAACATTCTTTTGACCCTATCTCAACTTGTACTGTTCTTCCCCTCTGTGCTTCAGCTACTTTGCTTTTCCTCCAACCCATGTTTTCCAATGCTTAATGCTTTCTCCTTTATATTTTCTTTTCCAAGAAAGCTCTCTCTTACTTTGATCAACCCTTACCTACCCACAAGCTCTTTGCTCAGGTGTCTCCAAGGAAGCCTTCTAGACTATGTCAATTTCTTGTTAGATTCTCCCATATAACTATGTTCTTTTTCTTCATGGACCTTATCCTAACTTATAATCATACTGTTGTGTGACTTTATAACTATCTTTCCCAGTAACATACAAGCTCCATGGAAACAGGGTCCATGCCTGTTTTAATTCGCCATCATATTCCTAACCTCCAGCCAGTGTTTAGTACATGGTGGTTTGCCAAGTAGAGGCTGGTTAAATGACTAATAAACCAATGTGAGATGAATTCTTATTCTCCCACAGTTCCATAGGTGCTCCACACTGACTGGGGGCCAGCCAGAGTCCTTCATGTTCTATAGTCACAAAGAGCAAGGTGTATTAATGTCAGGCACACTAAAAGTTATAAGGGCACAGAATTGCAGACTTATTCATGAATGCACACAAAATGTATCCCAAAATACAGAGAAAAGATGAAAAAAACAAATACAACATGTAAACCTAGGCACAGCACATAGGTTTTGTACACAGATAATATGTAGGCTTATATCTATATTTAAATACACACATATTGGATGGTCCTTACTTAATGCAATATGTATCTCTAACCTCTGGCAACACACAAATTTCTTTGAAGTTGATGAAAACAACCTAATTACCTAATGAATATAGCTTATGTAACTTATCAAGTATTTCAGGTTGGCATTATAACTCACATATCAATTTCGTCAAAGCAACATCTTCAAAATAACAAAAAAAAATGAATTTACAAGAGATATCTCACTTTTCTTTGTTTTTTTTTTTTTTCTTATCACGATGAAATGAACTAATAAAGCGGAACTTTAGTACATACCTAAACACAGACACAAATCTGCTTATAGGAGAAGAGGGATACATACTCAGCTTACACAGATTGGTGCTCAGATATATATTGATATACACCTAAATTCAAATAGCTATATAAATAAGTTGACATGGCCAGGTGGAAAGTAGAGCAGAAAGGGGGGAAAGTGGAAAATGTAAGAAGACACGAATAGACTGGATAGTAAAGAGGATGAGAATTGGCTAAGAGACGCAGTGCATTCCAAACAATATGGGTCCTCTACCCGGCTGTTCCTGCACTGGCTCTTGGAGAACAACAGTATTTGATTCTTTATATGCCAAAGATAGGTATTCTTCTATGTCACTGTCTCGAAGAAGCTCCATTCCTGATCCATCAGCATAGACAACAAAAAACCTATTTGAAGAAATAAAAATATAATCAATTGAAGTATTCAGTTAAAATGCTTCTTGAACTTAGAATTAAAAGCAAAATTATGGTATTACTATTTTACCTCGGGACATGTTCACCATAGATTTGCTGATGATTCTTTTCAAGGTGAATAGAGGATAAACTATCATAGCTCTCAGTTTTTTCATTTAAATCATCTTCTAATTTTTTTTCAGGTAATATAGTTGATACGGTACCATCAGCCATGACCTAAGGGATAAAGTATGTAAGCAACTAAAAGAATCATAATGCCTATATTTCTGCTGATCCAATTTAAGAAACAGGTGATTTAGGGGGTTTACTCAGAAAATTGGAGATGTTTATTAGCAAGGCATTGTTTACTAAGTAGAGATGACATTAATAAAAGTAAAACCCTAGCAGCATAACTCTACCTATAAATGACACCTAGAACAGGAACACAGCTGAAACATATTCAGAATGGAGTGAATAGGATGGGGAGGATACTTAAAACCTCACACTATGAAGATATGTTCAAGGAATTGGGAATTTAAACATGGAGGAATGGGTGCTCATGCAATAGTTGTCTAGGTTTATTTGAAAGGATCTATGCGTGGAAAGGGCTTATACTCTGGAATTTCAAACACAGAACTGCAGCTCATGGGTAGAATACATAGGGAAATGGATTTAGTACCAGTATGGTATGAGAAAAGAGTTCTAGTTCTTTATTACTGTCTAGATATGGCGTGGGTCTCTCCAGGAAGGGGTGTGATTCATGCTGCAAGACCACTGAAGGGGATGCCCAAGAGGAGTATCAATGCCCAGAAAAATGCTTGGCCTAGAGGGTTTTGAGCTTTAAGTTTCTACTTCAATTTGTTGTAAATGGAAATTTGTCAGTTTGAACTCATGCCGCGAAGAGTTTCAGTTTGCTTTGATATCCACATATCAAAGCAAAGTTCGGAATTCTGTTGTATAACTCCAAATCTAAAATATAATTTCATATCTACTAGCTGATAGACAAAATATCACTGTTGAAGGAGAAGTAAAAATAATAATAATAAATAAATGTCTAGGGCAATGGTTGGCAAATCCTTTTTGTCACAGGCAAGGCAGTAAATATTTTAGAGTTTGCAGGCTATACATTCTCTGTTGCAACTACTCAACCCTGCCATTACTGTGGAAAGCATGCATAGACAGTATGTCAGCAAATGAGATGACTGTGTTCCAATAAAACAACACTGAGATTTGTATTTCCTATTATTTTATGTTTCTTCCTTTTGTTTTTTCAAAAACCATTTAAGCACATATGAAACCATTTTGAGTTCATGGGCTACAGATAAACAAGTGGCCACGGTGTGCCAATGCCTGGCTCAGAGGTGAAGGGATAGTTGTGGTATTGAAAGACAAAGCAGCAAATATTTTCTCCCATTCTGTAGGTCGTGTGTTTAGTCTGTTGACAGTTTCTCTTGCTGTGCAGACGGTTTTTAGTTTTATTGGGTCCCATTTGTCAATTTTTGCTTTTGTTGCAATTGGTTTAGGTGTCTTTCTCATGAAATCTTTGCCAGAGTCTATGACCAGAATGGATTTTTTTCTGGGTTGTCTTCAAGGGTTTTCATTGTTTAGGTTTTACATTTAAGTCTTTAATACATCTTGAGACAGCTGTTGTATATGGTGTAGTGAAAGGGTCTAGTTTCAACTTTTTGCATATGGTCAGCCATTTATCCCAGGGCCATTTATTGACTAGAGAGTCCTTTCCTCATTGCTTGTTTTTGTTGGTTTTGTTAAAGATCAGATGATTGCAGGTGTGCAACTTTATTTCTGGTATCTCGATTCTGTTCCATTGGTCTGTGTGTCTGTTTTAGTACCAGTACCATGCTTTTTTGGTTACTGTAGCCCTGTAGGATAGTTGAAGTCATGTAATGTGGTGCCTCCACCTTGGTTCTTTTTGCTTAGGATTGCTTTGGCTATTTGAGCTGTCTTGTTTTTTTGGTTTTATGTGAATTTTAGAATAGCTTTTTCTAATTCTGTGATGAATGTCATTGGTGGTTTGATAGGAATAGTACTGAATCTGTAAATTGCTTTGGGCAGTATGGTCATTTTAATAATATTGATTCTTCCTATCCATAATCATGGAATGTTTTGCCATTTGGTTGTGTCATCTCTGATTTCTTTTAGCAGTGTTTTGTAATTCTCATTGTAGAGATCTTTCACCTCCCTGGTTAGCTGTATTCTTAGGTATTTTATTGCTTGGCGGCTTTTGTGAATCAGATTGTGTTCTTGATCTGGCACTCAGCCTGGATGTTGTTCCACCTCCCTACCTTCAAACCTTCTGGATCCTTCTTACCATGGACTCTCTGCCTACTCAAAGGAACTTGCCTGCTGCCTCATGTTTGCTCTGACTTCAACTTGGACACAGATCACTGCCACAACATTCATTACGATGGCATTATTTTTAGATGTCTGATAATGTTTCTTCCTTTCTGTTCTAATTATTTATTTAGCCTTAATATCTCTATCCCACCCATTGTTTGGTTTTCCATCCCCCATGGAAGTACTCTTAAGAATCAAAGGAAAAATACTGACATTCATTACTGCTTGCCCAAAGTATTGGCAGTAAGTGGATAATTAACCCCAAGGCAACTAAGGTAAAAATCTGCATGGAAGCTTTGCAGTGTGAAATATCTCAAAAGGAAAGCCACAGGCTCTCCCTGCATACCAAAGGTACACTTTACCTGAAAAGTGTTTCCCTCAGGATCCAGAACCTCACAGACAATCTCTGAAGTGTGCCTCATGATGTATGTGCCAGCTCTCAGCTGCTCACGCTTTTGGAAAGGATAGTATATGTTACTGCTTGATTCATGGCAGTATATAGCTGAACAATCCTTGTCAAAATAAAGAGAGCCTGTGTTTGGAGGTAACACCTGAAAGAGTAACAGAAGGAAAGAAATTAAAATGTTCTTGTTCAATATGTGGGACTTGGAAAACATTTTAGGAAAAAGAATATCCATAGATCCTAGTCACCAACTGTGTTTGCAGGAAGAAAACATTATCTAAGGGAGGACTTAAGGTTTGGGAAGGACGGCCTGATAAGGAGGCAAACTGAATAGTTAGGATATAATTTCTCTTGTATCCTCACATCTTACTTACTCACTTTAATATCTCTTCTAAGTAATTGTCCTATGCCCCGTTATTTCCAATATTTAGTATATTTTAGCTGAGGTTAAATACATGCTTGGCCCTATTCTAAATGCTTGGTGTTGTTTGTGATCTTGGACAAGAAGCATCTCTGAAAGGGTCAAAAGCCACAGGATCAGTGCTCTCAAAAACTTATCTCTCCTCTCTCCTCTGGTGGCTGACACAGTCCTTAAGTAACAGACTTCATGCAATGAATTCTGGTTCAAATAGATCTTTTTCTGAAATATAATTTACGAATCATAGATTTAACCTTTAAAAGCATATAATTCAGTGGTTTTTAGTACATTCAAAAATGTATGATGCTATTATCACTAATTCCAGAACACTTTTATCATCCTCCAAAGAAACCCTGATTCCATTAGAAATCATTCTGCATCACTAGGCCTTAGGCCCTGGCAACCGCTAATCTACTGTCTATGGATTTACCTATTCTAGACACTTCATTTAAATGGAAGCATGTACTCTGTGGCCTTTTGTGTCTGGCCTCTTTCAGTTAGCATAATGTTGTAGCACAAGAACTTCATTCTGTTTTATGGAGAAGCAATATTCCATTGTATGGCTGCATCACATTTTGTTTATTCACTTATGAACTGGTGTGCATTTGAGTTCTTTTCAGTTTTGCTATTATTAAAAATGTTGCTATAAATATTGTGTACAAGTTTTTGTGCAGATGTATGTTTTCTCTTGGATATATATCTAGGAGTGGAATTGTTGGGTCATATGACAACTAAGTTTACCTTTTTGAGGAAGTGCCAAGTTATTTTCCAAAGTGACTATACCATTTTCCAAGTGAGTATACCATCAGCAATTTGTGAGGGTTCCCATTTCTCTGTACTCTTGCCAACACCTGTGATTATCTGCCTTTTTGATCACAGTTTTCTAGTGGGTGTGAAGTGCTATCTCATTTCCTCATAACTAATGATGTTGAGCATCTTTTCCTGGTTTATTTGCTGTTTGCATATCTTCTTTGGAGAAATTCAAATCCTCTTCTCATTTTAAAGTGGGTTATTAGTCTTTTTATTGTTGAGTTGTGAGAGCTCTAAGTTGTAGGGTACTCTGTACACGAGACCATTATCAGTTATATGATTTTCAAATAACATCTTCTATTATGTAGTTTATCTTTTCACTTTCTTGATGGTGTTCTTTGAATCACAAACTTTTTTTTTTTAATTTTGGTAAAACTTGTATGTTTGGTATCATATCTAAGAAACTACTACCTTAATTCGAAAACATGAAAATGTATGTCTGTGGTTTCTTTCATCTCTTACTTCTAGGACCTTCTTTGCTCCATAATAATCTACACTGGATGAAGAGGGGGAAGGATAACATTATCAGAAGAGATGAGAGGAATAAACTGAGCAGCAACTTTCATAGTAACAAGTGTTTGTCAGTGACATCTTTGTCCATCATCTAGCTTTTAGCTCTCGGTATCTAGTGACATTGTTTGCAATATCTATGCTGTAGTGTCCTTTCTCCAGCAAGTGGATAATACGTACTTTTAAGGCTAAAGGAACAGTAGGCTGACACTGGATGGTTGTAGTTAAAGGAGAAATGCAGAAAGGCAGGGAAAGGTGCTAAATGCTCCTCTTTGACCTTTCAAGGACAGAGCTTTGCTTCAGCTAGGAGAACTGCCCCCCCGGGACCATACACATCATGTGCTCTGTCTTGTCCTGCTGGGTCATTGAGTAGAATACGGAGGACAGGCTGGAGGTGGAGGGATGGAGAGTGAGAATGAGGGTGGAGGTGGCAGGAGGTGAAGCTGGTCTGGTGGGCACAAGCCAAATCATCTAAGTGTTTCTAACACCCATAGTGCCTAGCACATAAGAGGGCTCAAGAAACACATTTTGGTTTATAACCTTGGTCCAAAACTACCAAAACTTTGCACAACAAGCCAGGCAATGTTTTTCTGGCATGGGCTGCAGAAAGGGGTGAATAAATACATGTTTGAGAAGCATACTGTAAGATGTTAGTATTCTAAAAGAAAGCAATAGCGGTATACATCGCAGGCATTTTTACTACCCCAGAGAAGTGGGTTTTCTTAGCTGAACAGATATTCACCTTTGACACTTCTCATTTTCCTCCTAGACCTACCTGGTATGTTCCCTGTGGCTTTGCAATAACAGTTGTTCCATCTCCAAAGGTGGCACAGCAGCTACTGTCCTCACAGTTGGTGATAACGGTGGCGTAGTGTGAGTTTTCTACCCGCATACACTTCACCTGCCTGGTGACAGTCCGAGAACCTTCTGCTAGAAGCAAATACAAGGTAAGCAGATCTGATAGGATGTAGACATTGCAAAACAGACCTCAGCCTATTGATTTTGCTGCTGTCTCCTGGATGTCTGGATTCCCCATGGAAAAAACACAATTGTAAAGTCTAGAGAAAATGCTGAGAGCTCCACAGGGTTGGAGTGTGGCCTGCTCTTCTTGTCAATTCAGAATAATTCTTCCAGAAAAAAATCTTCTTACTTAATTTAGGATGCTGTCTTATTTTCACTATTTATTTTGAGGAGTTGAGAACATCTGATTTTTCAATGTGAAAAATTGAAAAGCACAAAATATAATTTAAGCACTCAGATATTCACCAATTAAAATTTATACTTACTATTTCGACACATAGGCTTCAATATTTTTAATACATATATACAAGAACAATTACAGATACAATTGAAGTTTTTCCTTATGCCTGGGCTATTTCTATCTTGCAATTCATTTTTATACTTTTATGTACATATGTATCATGAACAGTATATATGTGTGTGCTTTAAATGTATGCAAACTACATGTTACTCTATGTATTTATGTAATTACTGTACTATCATTCTACACCTGCTTTCTTCATTTAACACGGTTTCAAGACCTCTAACCATCTTAATCTATATGTATCTATCTCTCTATCTATCTATCAATACATATATGTGTGTGTAGATATATTTATTTGTGTGTGTAGGATTCCCTTTAACCATCATATAGTATTATTTTGTAGGAATTTACCACAATTTATTTTTCTGTCCTGCCATTGATGGACATTTATGTTTTCTCAATATTTGAATATTATACTCAGTGTTGCCAGTCACTCCTCCGTACTTGTTTCCTTGTGCAAATGTGTATGAATGTCTCTCTCTATATAGGCAGAAATAAATTTAATACATCATAATATGCATGATTTTGTGGGTGGCATAGGGAGATGTAGGTCAATGGGTACAAGGTTACAATTATATAGGATGAATAACTATGAGAATCTAATGTATAGATAAAGACTATGGTCAATGGCATTGTATTGTATAATGACAATTTTCCAAGAGTGTAGACTTTAGGTGCTTATAACACACACACACACACACACACACACGCACACACACACACACAGAGAGAGAGAGAGAGAGAGAAGCTATATAAGACATAATTTGCTTGACTTATTCAACTATGTATATGAATATCAAAATATCATGCTTTACATCTTAAATATATCCAACAAAAAATGGCCTTAAGGACAGGGAACTCGGGGAATAACTTGTCATTAAAAATGTTGCTTTAATTTAGGTTAGGAAGAGTGGAAGGCTTTTAGAGTTTTTGAGCAGGTTCCAGTTAATTAGCAGCTACAGTTTCCTTTTCTCTGATACCAATTTTCTGACAATGAGAGACATGCTCAGACTGAAGACTTACCTGAGATCACCTATTTATGCAAATTAGATGCCTTGAGGATCAAAGGAAACATCTGAAAACTAACATCTAGGACAGATGAATCATGAGCTAACTAGAGTTGTTATTACTCCCATCTCTGTTGAGATAATGATCATAATAAAAGGTCCTAATGCATCCTCATATTCATTGCAGCATTATTCACAATAACCAAGACTTGGAATTAGTCTAAGTGTACATCAATAGATGAATAAATAAAGAAAATGTAGTAAATGTAGACAATAGAATACTATTCAGTGTTAAAAAAAGAAATCTGTCATTTGCAACAATATGGATAAACCTGGAGGACGTTACTTTAAGTAAAGTAATCTAGGTACAGAAAGACAAATAGCACATGATCTCATTTATATGCAGAATCTAAAAAAGTTGAAATCATACAAGTAGAGAGTAGAGTGGAAGTTACCAGCCACCGGGGTGAGGAGTTGGGGAGATGTTGAAAGGATATAAAATTTCAGTTATATAAGAGGAATAAATTAAAGACATATACTGTATAACATGGTGACTGTAGTAAATAACAACATATTGTATTTTGAAAATTTCTAAGAGAGTAGATTTTAAGTGTTCTCACAACTAAAATAAGTCCAAAGAACAGAGATGGAGGCATCTGTGCTACTCAACTTCAAACTATCCCACAGAACCACAGTAACCAAAATGGCAAGGAACTGGTACCAAAACAGCAAAACTGACACACAGACCAATGGAACAGAATAGAGAGGCCAGAAATAAAGCCACACACCTATAACCATCTGATCTTCAACAAACCAACAAATACAAGCAATGAGGAAAGGACTCCCTATTCAATAAATGGTACTGGGATAATGGCTGGCCATATGCAGAAGATTGAAACTGCACCCCTTCCTTACACCATATACAATAATTATCTCAAGATGAATTAAAGAATTAAATGTAAAATCCCAAATTATAAAAACCCTGAAAGACAACCTAGGCAACACCATTCTAGACATAGGAACAGGCAAAGATTTCATGATAAATACACCAAAAGCAATTACAATAAAAGCAAAAATTGACAAGTGAGATCTAATTAAACGAAATAACTTCTGCACAGCAAAAGAAACTATCAACAGACTAAACTGACAACCTACAGAACAGGAGAAAATATTTGCAAACTATGCATCTGACAAAGGTCTAATATCCAGCATCCATAAAAAAACTTAAACAAATGAACAAGCAAAAACCAAATAACTCTATTAAAAAGTGGGCAAAAGACTTGAACTCTTTTTAAAAGAAGACATACACATGGCCAACAAACATATGAAAAAAAGCTCAACATCACTGAACATTAGAGAAATGCAAATCAAAATCACAATGAGATACACTCTCACATCAGTCAGAATGGCCATTATTAAAAGGTCAAAAAGCAACAGATGCTGGCAACATTGCAGTGAAAAACGAACGCTTATACACTGCTGGTGGGAACATAAATAGTTCAACCACTGTGGAAGACAGTGTGGTGATTACTCAGAGACCTGAATACAGAAGTACTATTTGACTCAACAATCCCTTTACTGGCATATACCCAAAGGAATATAAATCATTTTGCCATAAAGACACATACAAACATATGTTCACTACAGCACTATTCACAATAGCAAAGATATGGAACAAACTAAACGTCCAACAATGGTAGACTGGAATAAGAAAATGGCCTACATATACACCATGGAATACTATGCAGCCATAAAAAAGAACAAGATCATTTCCTTTGCAGGAAAATGCATGGAGCTGGAGGCCATTATCCTTAGGAAACTAACATAGGAAGAGAAGACCAAATACCGCTTCATCTCACTGACAAATGGGAGCTAAATGATGAAAACACATGGACATATAGAGAGGAACAACAGATAGTGGGGCCTATTAGAGGGTAGAAGGCGGGAGAGGATCAGAAAAAATAACTAATGGGTACTAGGTTTAATACCTGGGTGACAAAATAATCTGTACAGCAAACCACCTGACACAAATTAACCTTTATTATAAACCTGCACATGTACCCCTCAACTTCAAATGAAAGTTTTAAATAAATAAACACATAAATAAAATAAAAACACACTTGCACACAGAGAGGAGTGTGCTGGAGGAACTTTTGGCTGCTGGGTGCTACTGGTCAAAAAAAACTTCTAAGAAAGTAGATTTTAAGTGTTCTCACAACTAAAAATAAGCATCTGAAAGTAATGCATATGTTAATTAGCTTGATAGAGCCATTTTGCAACATATACATATTTCAACACATCATGTTATTTATTATATATATATATACACACACACACAATATTTGTCAATTAAAAGAATAAAATTAAATTTTAAAAAGCAAACAGCAAAATAAGTAATGACGGTAATAATAAAATAAACCCCTATAGACCCTGCTTTGGACTGCATGAGTGTTCTTTGGTTAACTAACTTTACCAAAAAATTATTTTTTCTTATGAGGTGTTCAGCAGTCAGTGAGGATTCTATCTATCTTATGCTAAAGAGTTGGAAAATATTGTCATGTACTCAGAAAATAAAACTTACTTGTTTCTTGGTCATCCGGTGGAATAATCTGATCTTCAAAAACTTGATAAAAGGTTGTGATTCTGGTACCATCAGCATGATCCACTATCCGAGTACCATCTTTCCTTTCAACTATGACGACTTTGTCTTCTCGAGTTGTTATAACCTGAATGTGTAAAGGCAGGGCATAATCATTCAGCCAGGGGCTTAATCCCAAGTGCACTTATTTTTATCCATTGAATACAAAGATGGCACCATCAAAGTCCTAGTTATTTATTTATAGGCAAAAGTTTTGTCTCATCTACCTGATCTAACCTTTATGACAATCTTGGCAGGTACCCTCATTTTATAGATGAGAAAATTTAGGCTTAGAGAAGTTGAGAAGCTTGCTTAAAGTCATGCAGCAAGTAAGTATCAGGGCATATTTGAGGAAACACTTAACATCTGGACTGGGTTACCCCAGGTCTGTCTGGGAAAATGACCACAGGCCCTATTTACTTGGAAACTACAGAGTAATGATAAATATGGCATACTGTGGCTGCCTCGTGCGCTGTGAAACCCCTGCTCAGCAGAAATTCTCCTGACGGGGTGAACTGCAAGGTGGCCTGCAAGTATCAGACTAATGTCATCAGAGCAGTATTTGAAGACTAGTGGGGAACAGGGGCTGTAGCCTCTCTGTGTCAAGTCGACCTTCACATGTATTTGCTGCTCAGTGCCAGCGCATGCCTGTGAGCTTGAGGGTTCGAGAAGCAGCGTGTGTGGGCCACTGCTCCTGAGCTCTGCACTGGGTTGACTGCGGCTCTGTTGTGCTTGCCTCACAGTTCAGCTTCTTCCTCTGCCCATTACTGCTTTCTCTGTCTTCCTATTACTGCTTTCTCTGTCTTCCTTTCACACATACGTCCCTATTAAAATCTTACACTCCAGACTTCACCTCAGTGTGTGCTTCTGGAAAGCTCTACCTGCAACTGCAGTACTTTAAGTTGGATAATGCATATTTCAGTCATTGGACATTTTCTAAACTTATACTGTTCTAACTCTAAGAGACACAATGCTTCACTGAAGGGTCTGGATGGAAGTGAGAGTGAGTATGCTAGTTGTTTCCTGACTCTAAATCTATGGCTATTGGGAGCAGGTGATTACCACTTTCTCAAGTCTTTATGGCAGGCAGCAATCACTGTTTAAGAGAGAAATGAATGCCGATCATCATTTTAGGTTCTTATCATTGGCACTTTATCAGCCAGGAATGTATGCTGAGAGATACTGCTGTGTAATGTGGTGGTTGAGAGCCTGAGCTCTGGGGTTAAGTGCCTGAGTTTGAATCCCGACTCCACGGATGGCTGGGTGACTTGGGCATGTTGCTTAACCTGTCTGTTCTCTGGTTTACTTATCCACAAAATGGAGCCAACACTAGTATCTTCTTGGAAATGTTATATGAGTTACATGAGATAATGCTGGTAAAATACTTCACACTTGGCCATCATGTTAGTAATTATTAATACCAGTTCTTTATCAAATGGAGATATTCACATATTACGATTTAGAATTAGTCAAACATTTCACAGTGTCACATAAATAATGGTACTCTCTGGTCACCATAGGATAGGATAATCATTCTTAGCAGTGGAAATCACACATTAACAAGGATATTTCTGAATGCCTGATAGCGCCGGGTCTGGTAGTAATCTTCCCAACAGGTAATGACTGTTATCTCCAGTTTATGAATAATAAACCAGATTAAAAACTTGTCCAAAGTTATACAAGTGGTAAGAACCACGGCTAGGGCTTGAAACACAGGTCTGCCTCACCCCCATGGCAGTGTTCACTCCTTTAGAATGTAATACCTCACGTCAGGGGTTGTGAAAATACACATCCATTTTCAATTTCGTTTCATATGATCATGCCAGTTTCTTGAGATCTGGGACACAGTGCTGGGGTCTACATTCTGGCTCTACCATTTGCTGTGTGATCTTGGGCAAATTACTTAACCTTTCTGTAGCTTAGTTACCTCATCTATAAAAGGGAAACAATAGTAGTTTGTTGTGAGAATTGAGTGAGTTAGTGTATGGAAAATGCAGAGAACAGGGCCTAGTATGCAGTCAGTGCTCAGTAAATATCACTTATTGCTATTATTCTGTTGGGTATTTGGTGTTTAATTCATGCTTCTGTCCAGGTTCTTGGATGTTGGTTCATGCTTCCAAAATGGTGATAGAGATGAACGAGGGAAATTAAAAGTTAACAAAGAAATGCTAATCAAACTTGCATATTAAGCCAAATAATCTACTTCAAGGGCCGAATTAAAGTGAGTTACTTGAAGGAACTAAAACAATTTGAAAACCCACAAAACCAAAAAAAACAAAACAAAACAAAAACCAACCCTTTCTGAGGTCATATGTACTTTGAGTCTCGTAAAGAAATGCAAATAGCAAACAAAGTAAGAGATTCTAATACTATTTGAGAAGTAGACTGAAAAGGAAAAGATGTTTGGTTAGATAATATAATCCATCTCAATAGCAAGCGGGCATTTTGCTTTTTACCAACAGCACATGTTTTTAAACTAGGATAAGAAGTTCAGACACCAGAGTTATGGCACCTAGGAAATTCTTCTGTTTGTTTAGATTCAGAGGGTGCTGCAAATCTCCACATAAGATATTAGAGAAATAGCTAAGGAATGGAAAGATTTCCGTTTTTGGTAAGAAACAACTGGCTCTAATCCTGGCTTCAGCACTTTTGGGACGTGTGTACTCTTGACCACATTACTTAACTTGCTAAGGCTCAATTTCCTCATCTGTGTAATAGACATTTGGTGTGAGGGCTGAATGAGATAATGTGTATAAAAGCCCCCAAAGAAATCCTGGCACACAGAAGGAGATATTGTTCATTCCAGGAGTTTTGCTTTCATATCAAAAACAAAATCATTATGTTCTGTTCCGCTGATTTGTCACATATTCTTATGCTACAAATAAAGCTTTTGTAAAGTTGCCGTATGACTTTGGATTCTTGAGTTATTTAATGTATGCCTTATCTCTTTCAATATACCATAAGTTTTTTCAAAATCAAGGATCATGAACAAATTTCTCTCACCAACTGCAAGTAGACATAAATAAGTAGGAATGAGACACTCACTTCCAGAAGCCTTTCACTTCCAGAAGACATTTACACGCATACATTCAGCATTAGGAAACACATGATGACATCATTAACTACATATATCTTAAAAGTGGCATCAGGAACTCATGAACTGCCGCTCACCTCAGTAATTAGCACTTTGTTCTGACGTAGTTGTGCCCACACACGCAAAAATAGTCACTAATGATACTCTCCATTTGGCAAACATACCATAAGAATGTTTTTAGATTTTGGAATATAAATCCATCCGTGCATCCATCCATCCATCCATCCATTCACCCACCTACCCACCCACCCACTATTTGATACTTATTGAAAAAAACATTATTACCTAGACTCTCTTCTAGGTGTTGTTTCAGAATTCTAATGACTTAGAAAATTTTGCAATAAATAATAGTTTGTCATACCGTTCCATTGATAGGATCTGTGGCCTGAAAGGATAACAATGGGGCCAAGTCTGCTATTCTTTCTAATCCTTTGGTGCCAATCCGTTTTCCTTCAGGTGTCGTTGTAAACCAAGTGCCTATGTGAACCTCCACAGGAGTTACTATTTGAACTATCTCTGGAGAATGGTCATGGATTTCACCCTTATGGGCCATTAATGACTGATTTTTGTGACTTTTTCCTGTGAAGTTCAAGTAAAATCAAACAACAATAATATAATTATAACATCAATTATATACATCATTCATTATGTTTCGATACAGTACAACTATATCAAATATAGTAAACTACCTCAGATACTAGGTATAGGCAATTCTAAGTGGCATTCATCAATTATGCTATTTCTCAATAGGGAAAAGTACCAGGTTATGAACAGCTTAATTTCGGCACTTACACTGTGGCTAAATTCCCACCATTTTTCCCCAAACATACATATGCTTACAGAGTTCACTGTCTGGGGCACAAAAAATATTCTGGTCAACTTCTGTACTCTTTTGGGTTCTGCGTACTTCTCCTGGATCCCAGATTTTGGGTTTTACTTTCTGGTTTTTGAAGCCCACGTTTTCTCCCACTTACCTGTCAAACTTTCAGATTCCTTTTGACTTATTGGACTGTAACAGTGATTAAATCTCTAACTCTGGATTCCCCTGATTTTGCCATTTTGTCAGTAATAAAAGGAAACATCTTCCTGCGACCCTGGATCTGCGAAACCTCACCAGCCAGGCATATCCCTGGGGAGAGGAGTTTGTGCAGTTTAATTAGTACATCAATAACTGTCTGATACATCTTCCTCTCCATCCTCTACCTCCCATTCATTTGGAACAGGAGGAGAGAACTGAAGACACCCTCATGGTACACCTTGACCAATATTTCAATTCCTCTATCAGGGTAGACGTATGCCACTTCCAAGAATAATAATGAGTAATCTGTAGATGAGACTTGACGGTGTGGTCACATCTCAGTGATGAGGTAAACTCAGACCCAGAAACAAATTGCAAGTAATAATAGTGAAGGAATGTTAACTCTTGGAAGATTCTCCAGATTCAAACTGTGAACTATACAGCAGGGCATGTATCTCAACCTAACTAATAGGGACTCAACTAATGGGAAGAACCAAAGACAGATAAATCAGGTTGAGCCTTTTCATTGCCCTAAAATTTTATTTGAACATATTTATACTTCTAGAATATTGGCCGAGAGTAAAAATGATATCGCTTTCAGAATAAAGAGAAGATGCTCTAGAAATAGCAAGAAATACTTTAGGAATTATCTTTTTTTCTACATTCTCCCTTTTTCTCCTCTTTCCATTCCCTCTCCTTCTCTTCTTATTACTTTTTCTAATCAAAAGAGGTGAGCTATCAAAAGGACATTCCAACATAAGAAACATAAGAAATAGAATGGGGTAGAGAATAGCATGGTGTACACAGACAACTGCTAGCAGACCACTGTGAAAAGAAAATACATTTCAAGCAGATTTTGGTTGAGAGAAGGGACTGGAGAGTTAGGCACTGATTCAGTTGAGTGGTCTTCAGCAGAATGTTAGAGACCTTGACATTTTTCACACAGGTGATATTTAGTAACTAAATTGTTATAAGAGAGAAAGTGAGGTATTCAGAAGATTAGTTACATGCTTTTGGCAGGAAGATGCAAAATCAATACTAGTAAAAGCAGGAAGAACAGTTAGAAGGTTTTAAAGTATTAGAAGTTCAAGTTGGCAGAAGAGAGAAGTACAATTTTGATACAAATGTAGATTGGGGAACAAATTTGGATATGAAAGGATGGGGATGGCTGTGGAAGGTGGAAGGATAAGAGGAAGAATCACATGCAGGTCCTGAAATCTTAATCAAGTTGTCTTCTATCAGGTATATAGGTCAACAAAGCACACTGGCCAAGGATCAGGTCAAAGGGAGGAGAAAAGAAACATGCAGGGTTGGAGTTCCATTTTCAGCAACACCACAGACTAGATACCAACAATTCCATTGAAAAGAACCAAAACTGCTAGAAAAACATCTTTTAATCAATCTTCTTAAAAGTGTCTATGAGCTGACAACTATAAGGAAGATCAACACAAGCCATGGACTAGGGGTAAAAGTAGGAAGCCAAAGAGGTAAAGTAGTTCTGAAGTTGGATTTTGCCTACTGGTTTTTGTTAAATTGGGTGATTCTGAGTATTTGTTTTTTTTCTTCTTTGGAGGATCACCTGAGGCCAGGAGTTTGAGACCAGCCTGGCCAACATGGTGAAACCCCAGAGTACTTGTTTTCTTAGCACTGTGGGACTTAGGGAGAAATGAATGGCTGAACCTGCACGATCTGGATGGAAGGCTTGATACAAGGCCCTCAAATGACTACCCTCTCAGACTAAGTGTGAATTGTTAACAGAAGTCACTCACGTCTTTTCCCACCCCACTCCAGCATCGTCAGAAAACTTGCCTGTGTTCAAACTTGGTGCTGAGCAGCGAGGACAAAAAAGTGCTTAAGAGGTTGTATAACCACAAGTAGATCCTCATATAGGTTTGAAGTGAAAATTCACACCACTCGAGTGGCATCCCCAGAAATTCCTTAAATTAATAATTTAAAGTGATCCAAGACTATTGGTGCTCTTATCAACTAATAAAGTCCTAAAGTTCTTTCTGAAACCAAAGTCCTTTCTAAAGAAATGCACTATTGGCCAGGCACTGTGGCTCACACCTATAATCCCAGCATTTTACGAGGCCAAGGCAGGAAGATTGCTCGAGCCCAAGTTTGAGACTAGCCTGGGCAACATAGTGATACTTCATCGCTACAGAAAAAAAATAGCTGGCACTGGTGGTGCCTGCCTATTGCATGATGGTACAAGCCAACTTTTCAATACCAACATTGGAAGCAAGAGAGTATAAAGGATATTGCCAATGCACTGAGAGAAAATATCTGTAATCTAGAATTCTATACCTAGTGAAATTATCTTTCAAGAATGAGGACAACATAAAGGCATTTTTAGAAAATATTTGGTATAACATAAATGGACTAAAACCTCCAAAGACAAGTGCCAGCTATTCTGGAGGTTGAGATGGAAGGATTGCCTGAGCCCGGGAGGTTGAGGCTGCAGTGAGCTGTGCTCATGCCACTGTACTCCAGCCTGGTAGGGTGACAGAGTGAGACCATGTCTCAAAAAAAAACCATACTTTTATACCAGCCCAGGAATTTGGAATTAAAGCGTTAAGAAAAAATTATCATCTGAGTCAAAAAGTACCAAGACACAATGAAACTAAGCAATTCAGGTGAGAGCCAGAAGAAGCAACAGAAAATGGAATTAGATCTACAATATTTTAGATATTGAAATTATCAGACACAGAATCTAAAATGCATACTCAATGTGATTACAGAAATAAAATGGGGACAAAAATATGACTAAAGAGAAGACAGATTACAAATAAAACAAAGAAATGTTAGATATTAAAAAATGTAATAACTGAAATTAAAAAAAATTAACATGTAGGTTTAGCAGCAGACAACATGGAGCTTAAAAGACAACTGAAAAAGAGACCTAAAGTAATTGTCTAGAATGAAGCTCAGAGAGTCAAAGCAATAGAAGTAAAAAAAGAAAAGTTCAAGGCCTCTAATACATGTTTAATTGGAATTCCAGAAGAAGAGAAGAAAAAAGAAATGGATCATAAACAATATTTGAAGAGATAATTACTGAGAAATCTCCAGGATCAATGATAAATATAAATTTACAGATTCAAGGAGCTGAATGTATTCCCACTTTGGTAAATAAAAAGAAACCCATATCTAGTCAAATTATATTGAAATTGTAATAAAAAACCACAGAGAATATTTTAAAGGCAGTTACATTATCCTTAAAGCAACACAATTTAAATGACAGCCAACTTTTCAACAGCAAAATTGAAAGCAAGAAAGTATAAAGGATATTTTCAATGTACTGAGAGAAAATATCTATAAGCTAGAGTTCTACACCTAGTGAAATTATCTTTCAAGAATGAGGACAACATAAAGACATTTTTAGAAAATATTTGGTATACAATAAATAGACTAAAGCCCCTAAAAACAAACATTTTCAAACTCAATTATTAAAATATTCACCTACTTGTTGCTTACAAGAGACACATGTAAACATAAACCACAGAAGGTGAAATGTAAGTGTGGGAAAAGTTATACTGGTAAGGTATTAAATAGAGGCTGGTGTAGCTATAATAAAATAAGCAAAATAGACATTAGGATAAAAAGAATCCTAGAATAAAAAGTTATTGCAGGCCAGGCACGATTATTCCCAGCACTCTGGGGAGCTGAGGTGAGTGGATCACTTTAGGTCCAGGGTTTGAGACCAGGCTGGCCAACATGGTGAAACCCTGTCTCTACTAAAAATGCAAAAAAAAAAAAAAAAAAAAATTAGCCAGATGTGATGGCATGTGCCTGTAATCCCAGTCACTTGGGAGGCTGAGGCACAAGAATCGCTTGAACATGGGAGGTGGAGGTTGCAGTGAGCCAAGATCATATCATTGGCACTCTAGCCTGGGCAACAGAGTAAGACTGCATTTTAAGAAAAAAAAAAAAAAAGTCATTGCATAATGATTAAAGGCTAAATTCATGCAGATATAATAATTCTAAATCTATAAATATCATCATATCCTTAAATATGTAAAGAAAAATGGCAGAACAATAAAAAAGACATATTTACTTCACAAATAAAGAAATAATGATTAAATTATAAGGAGTACAGCACCAAAGAGACTATTCTATCTTTTCAGGAAATTTAAACGTACTTTTGCTAAGTAAATTGATGTAGCAGACTTTAAAAAATATATAAGAATATAGAATAGGGGTTGACAAATTGTGTATTATGGACAAATAAGGCCTGCTGTCTGTTTCATACAGTCTGTGTGAAGTAGTAATTTTTTCTACATTTCTAAATAGCTAATAAAATAAATAGTAATAATTTGTAACATGAAAATTATATAAAATTTGAATTCAGTATATTTAGTGTACATAAAGTTTTATTAGAACACAACAGATCCAGGCTTATTTAATAACATATTGCCTATGGCTATTTTTATGCTCCAATGGCAGAGTTGAGTAGCTGTGACAGCGACCATACGACCCACAAAGTCTAAAATATTTACTATCTGGCCTTTTACAGAAATGTTTGCTGGACTCAGATACAGATCTGTACATTAAAACTAACACATTTCACCTAATAAATATAAAGACAACATTGTACCACATAATGACAAGATACGTGCTCTTTTCACGCACAGACAATTTAAAAAACTCGACCATGTATAAAATCGTAGTTAAACAAACTTTTAAATTGTTAGTCAAAAATCAATTATAAAAACAAACTAGAAACACCTCATAGGCTTGAAATCTAGAAGTAAGTTTAAATAATTCAAGGGTCAAATAAAAAGTTTTAATGGAAATAAGTAGTTAGAATTGAAAAATAATATGAATACTAAATATTTCTTGTGAGATGGGATACACTTCTGGAATGACAAGTGAAGACCAGGGAAAGTCTACCCCTCACTAAAAACTATGAGAAGGTTTTTAAGAAGAATCAAAAGGAACTTTTTCAGAACTTCGAAAATTAAACAAAGAATTGCAACAATCTGAGGAACAATTCAAGAAAAATGGCTGCATCTCAGTAAGAAAAGTTGCTTTGTGTTTTATAACTTAAAATTTTTTTGATAAAATGTTGTCTATAATATTTCATTTAATTGATGTAATATTATTCTGTGATAAAAAAGAAATGAGCTATCAAGACAAAAAGACAGAAAGGAATCTTAAATGCATATTACTATGCGAAAGAAGCTGGTCTAGAAAGGCTACATAAGGTATGATTCTAATCATATGACATTCTGGAAAAGGCAAAACTATAATACAGACAATAAAAAGGTTAATGGTTCCCAGGAGTTTGGTGGGGTAGGGTGTGTGTGGTTCAGGATAGGTGGAATAAGAAAGGTGAATAGGTAAAGAGGGATTTTTAGGGTGGCAAAATTACTCCGTGTGATACAGGAGACAAAGAATGTACAACAGCAAGAATGGATTCTAATGTAAACTATGTACTTTAGTTGATAATAATGTAAGATTGGATCATCATTTGTAACAAATATACAACACTAAAGCAAGATGTCAATAACTGGGGAAACTGTAAGCAGAGTAAACAGGAACTCTCTGTACTTTCCGCTCAATTTTCCTGTAAATCTAAAACTGCTCTAAAAATAGTCTATGAATTTAATAAAGTGAGTAGATCATCTTGGATGAAAGGGCTGTGAAGAAATCTGGGGCACATTGTGCTAGAAACAGAGGTCCTCCAGAACCAGGGGAACTCTTAGAGAAGTGGCTGTACAGACTAGTCTTGTATCAAGTTCTCTGTATCAACAAAAGAGGGAACCCTGAGCCAGGAAGTTTGGAACGCTATCTGGATACTTCTGTAACCAGAAATCTTCTGCTATTACTGAAGGAAAACCTGTTTTACTAAATTTTGAGTAATTAAAAAGTAATCCAGTTGCTTCCATACAATATTCCTGGGTACTATGGTAAGATGTGTAAAATTGACAAAAAAGGATTAAATCTAGGTTTCAGATCATTAAAGGCATATGAGAAATTGAGAAAAGTTTGTGAGGCATGAGAGGGAGTGTGATTTAGGGGTTAGGGACATACACTCAAATCCCACCTCTACCACTTGCTAGCTAAAAGACCTCAAAAAAATTACTTAATCTCTCTGCCTCAATTTTCTCATCTGTAAATTGGAGATTATTAAAATATGTGGTTCACAGAGGATTAGCTGATTTAATAATTGAAATATTCCGATTTTTTCCTGATACACAAACATACACCTATATAAAAATATCTCTTACAAATTAATATGAAAACGATGACCATCACAATGGTAAACCAAGGAAAGAGTAGGAAATTCACAATATGAAAAAAAAAACCACAGTAAACATCTTTAGATGTTTAGCCTCACCGTAATTAAAGAAATGCAAATGAGAATAATAAGATGCACTGGTTATCTATTATGTTGAATCAGATTAATAGAGTGATAATATCTCTATTATCATGGCATTGGTGAGGGTATGAGGAAGTAGATATTTTCACACTGTGCTAGTGGTAGGGGTATAAATTGAAAGCACTTCTCAGGACAACAGTCTTGCATTTTAGATTATGGCAGACCCTGTTCATTGTTTATCCAAGTAGTGTCCACCTTCTTTTTTCCCTACTTAGTAGTGCTGTCTTCTGAGAAAGAGGCTAAAAATGTCAGATGCTCCTTTTCCCAACCTTGGTCCCCAGCCAGGTCTAGTCAGTGACATAAAGACAGGTCTGCTGGGGTGAGGGTTGGAGTTCTGGAACTTTTTGCCTTCCTGATAAACAGAGAAACTTGAAGAAAGCTCTTGCATTTGCCCCCTTTTCCCGGAAGTTGCTGAATGAGGGCCTCATGCCTGGAGTTGATGTATTTTCTTGCAACTGTGAGGAAAAGGTCAAGAGAATCACAGAGAGGCCTACTCATAATCTTTACAGCATCATTCTGCCCTGTCAACCCTAAAACAGCAGCCTAGGCATTATATCTGATGTGTAAGAATATTGAACAACATATGAAAATGTTCATTATTTATTACTAAGAGAAAAACAGTTTATGAAGCAGTAATAATTCTGTGATAAAGAGGATTCATGTATATATATGTATAAGAAAATATATGAATATATTCATAGAAAAGGTTAAAAGTATAATAATAATAAAATTGAACACTTATTAAGCCGTTGAAAACTTTACTAAATCCATTACAAACTGAGAGGCTTCAATTGTTACCTTTCTTTGCGTTGGTAACGTCAGACGGTGCCCTTTCTGATTTCTGCTGAGAAACAGAGTCCAACAAATCTCCACAGTGAGGGCTTGCTGGCATTTCAGGAGGACAAATAAGACCTGAATTGGGACTATGGCTCACAGCACCATCTGCAAAGAGAATCTGAAGAACAAAAGTTCTCAGCATCCTCAGAAGCAAGGAAGAACTTGGTTAACAATAAATACTGTGTGTCAAATGAAAATAAGTTCAAAATGATCCGCAGAAGAAAGGCTGTCTGCAGACCTCCAGGCCCAGCAGCACAAAACGGATTCTAGAAAGGTAGATTTGGAGTTCAGAGACAATAGCCTACTTCCCACTGTAATGATATTATTTTGTATTTACCTTCTATTTTGTTTCTTTTCTTTTTATTTCCATCTTTGCTTGGATTGATTGGAGTTTTATTTTTTCCATTCTTCACCTTTCCCCTTTGCAATTGGGAAATTATATACTCTATTTAAATTTTTCAAATGACTGTATTTAAAATGTTTTCACATATTTAAACTTGTAGTTTCTTTTAATATCTATCTAGTATGTATAGCGTCTCTAGGTGCCATAGATACATCTACCTGATACCGGTATCTAGACACCCCCAACGAACTTGACAAGGACCAACGTCAGTGTTGCTGATGAGAAGTCAAATGTTTATCCGGTTCTTTTTCATGTATAGGTAACTTGCTTCCTTGAGGAAACTTTTAAGAGTGTGTATACAGTCCTAAAATTGCATGACTGGAATATTTAGATAATTCTTTAAAGATAATTAATATCCGTTCTGATTGTCATTTGGTTGCCTGGTTTAATCTGAAGTATTTTTTTAAGCTCTGGGAAAATTTCTTACGTTATATCTTTCTTTTCTCCCTTCTTACTATTTTCTTCTTCTGAAAATTATGGACCCTTTTTTCATATCTCTCAACTTTTCTCACCCTCATAATCTACCCCCTCCCATTTTTGATTATTCAGTTATTTCTAATTTCTAAGAACTCTTGATATTCTTCCTTAGCTACTTTAAAAAAAGTTATTTTATGAACTATTAACCTCTCAAATTCTGCCTATATTACTTTTATCCCTTTTTAGTTTTTGAAAGTATTTAATTTCAGGGGCTATTTCTTTTATTTATTGAATTATGTACTTTACTTTTACGGGATTGCTTTCTTTCCAAGATTTAGAACTCAAGTCCATGGTCATCTTTCTGAGAATCCCTTTTCACCTCTTGTGGTGTAGTGTCTGGTCACAGGAGCTGCTGTTCTGTGATCATTGGGGAAAGAAAGAACAGGGCATATGGCTTCTGATTTTTAAGGTTTCTCATTCCCATCCTCCAGGTGACAGTGAATTACCCGGGGAACTACCCTCATTTTCTGAGCCCAGAGCTCCATGTGCAAAACATTTGTGTTAGAACTCCCATATTGATTTTTAATTTTGCTGCATATTTTCCTCTTGTGTATGTTTTAACTTTGTGCATATTTCTCCATCAGATTGGTCTCATCTGATTTGTATTTTTTAAAGAAATTCTCCAAATCTTCTATTATTGATGAGATCCTTTGCTGTTCTCTAGTACCATTATGAATTCCTTATGTAATTTTTTAAAATTAATTTAAGATACCTTGAGAGGGAGAAAAGGAAAAAACTGTGTTTAGTTTGCAATCTCAGATCATGCAGAGAAATGACAAGTTTATTCGTATCCTGCTCTGCATAGTGTTTTTTTATTCTAACTATATTGTTCATCATTTGTCATTCCTTTTACAACTGAGTTGTCCCTTCTCCCTGCGACAGAACTGTTCCTTACTCATAACCTGTCTTTTACTTTCAACAGGGAAGAATAATTTCTCCAACACATTCTTTTACCTGTGTGGATCCATCCAACATATATTTGACAACAGTGCCTTGACTGGTGATAACCCTTGAAGCCTCCTGCTCTACTGATGGCATCACCGTTTTATAGAACTCATAGTGCTTCACCCTCTGGGGGTAGCTCTGACGGACCATGATGTCCCACGTGGGTTCCTCATCTATAACATATTGACCTAAAACAAGAATAAACCTTTCTGTGAACTGGGCAGTACTGCAGGGCTGGGATTTTATCTTCTTGCTTAATCATTTTCTTTTTCTTTTCTTTGTTTTAAAAATAGAGACAAGTTCTCGCTTTGTCACCCAGGCTGGAGTGTAGTGGTAAAATTGTAGCTCACTGCAGCCTCAAACTCCTGGATTCAAGCCTCCAGAGCAGATGGGACTACAGGCTTGCACCACAACACCCTGCTAAGTTTTTCTATTTTTTGTAGACACAGGGTCTCATTATGTTGGCTAGGCTATAACTCCTGGCCTCAAGCAATCAAACTCCTGGTCTCAAACTCCTGACCTCAAGCAATCCTCCCACCTCAGCCCTCCAAAGTGCTATTATTACAGGTGTGAGACACCCTGCTTGGCGCGTAATTATTTTCTTTTGTCTGCATGTGAATAAAAGAGCAGTTTCCATGTTATGACAGATGGCCTAGAATACTGGCTCTTTGCTGACCTTGTTATATTCAATGGTAGTAAATTAGGTCATCTACAACACCTAGTAGGTACCTTCTCCATGTGTAAGCCACTCTAATAAAATTCAACACAGTTTAGGGAGAAATTATGAAGGAAGCAGAGTTTTGCTGAATTAGGTGTTTCCTCTTCCTGCTCACTGGTGCTCATCGCTCACCTTTGACACACACACTGCCCTGGTGTTGCCTGGTTGCCCATAGCCCCAGGAGAAGTCACTCCCTCAGTCTTGCCTCTCCTAAGTTACTGTCATCTTCCAAAGTTAACGTTAACATGATCCCCTCATCTCTAACCAAATCCAGATTTATCTTAGCATTCTGCTATCAGCTGGCAATCAAGGAGAAAAGCACCTAATAAGCTCCTTCAAAAAGCGGGCACTATTATGGAGAAATTCTGGCATACTGTACCTAGTCAGGCTTTGCTCTTAATTTATAATGTGGTTTATTGGGGCAAAAAAGCCTTAACACAAAGGAATTAACCCTAAATAATAGCATTTTAAGAGCTACATATCGGGCTGGTGGGAAAATCATGGCACTCCTTAAATCACAGAAGCAGTAATAATAATGATAAGCCAATACACATTTATTGAAATATTTCTATATGTTAAATGCTTTATATTGAGTCTGCCTTAGACTCAATATAAAGCATTTAAAGTAGACACTTTGATATTCCAGGGTTTTCAGATGAAGAAATAGAGGCTTGGAGAGGTTATTAACTTAGAAAGTTATAACTCTGGAAGATACTTAGTGACCATCCAGCATGATGTAAGAGAGTGAGCAAGAGAGCTGGGATTTGAACCATTTTCTTATATTATAAAAGCAACCGCCACTAACAACCTAAAATAAAACAGAAAAACCCGAAACACACACACGCGCGCACACACACAAACATCTGAGAAATACGTTTTGAGTGAAAAGTATTTTCTCATTTCACTCCAAAGTCACTCAGGAAAGGATTCAAGTCTAGGCTCTTTCCTCTTACGCTATGATAATTGTCTCTCCCTAATGACCAAGGCTGACCCTGATGAAGATATTGCTACTTTGGTATTTATGTTGTTATGTTCAGACTTGAATTACGATTTTCATAATATATGAATGATTTTAAACAGATGAATTATTATTAACTATATTGTCTACCCTAACACAAAGATGAAAATATTAGGGTAGATAATGAAACTTATAGAAAAGACAGGTAAAAGAGGTACTAAGCTGGAGTTTGCTAACAGGATCAAACAAGCAAACACATATATCCTTGAATTTGAAAGCAACATGTCTTTGCATACACTCATAGGTCTTAGACTGGAAGACACTTAGTGACCATCCAGCACGGTGGGAAAACCTGGACCACTAGGGACCCTTGGGAATGGAACAGGGTCCATGGGCTATTTTTAATAATTCAGAATGCCTAAGGAGAAGCAAAATTTAACTTCAACATTTAGTTTCTGTTTTTTTTTTGTGGGGAGGGGGCTGGCAAGTAAATAAAGCATTAAATTATTTTTAAATGAGTGTAGCCTTTTTCTCTGACAGATACACTTTTCAAATGTGGTATACATAAGGGGATTACATGAAAGAGGATATGAAGCTGCGAAAATGTAAAGTTCCACTGATGTAACAGTTATCAGGCGAGAACACACAGCCCTAAGATCCTAAGTAACTGAAAAGGGCCACGTCAGTCGTTGGCATCAGGGTCAGCTTTAGAACTCCAGTCCCAGTTCAGTGCCTGCTTTGCTGCATCTCCTACTTCTACTGCGACAGTGAGTTTCTGTTTAAATGATAATCAAATTCAGTTACAAATGCAGATGTCACATCAGGTTAATTAAAGAAATCTTACTTGTACTTATTTACTCAGCTGAAGAAGTTAGGAGCCATGTACAGAACCAATAGAGATAACACACTATAAAATTATATACTGATACATGGAAATAAAGACTTGGTTTTCTTAACTCAGTTAATCCACATCTATCTCTATGTACTTTGTGTCCAGCATCATTTGGTTTGGTCAGACCAGCAACATGCTGCACCTCTGCAGAGGCAAGAATGTAGGGGTACACACAAGTCTTTAAGAGCACTGTCTTTGTCATCATCGGGTTGAGAATGGTATTTCAGCTCTGCCACTTGGGAGTCAAGTGATCTTGGGCAAGTAACTGAGCCTCCTGAAACCTCAATTTCCTTATTTGGTAAAATATAGTAGTTAGTATCCAGCTCATAATATTTGTATTTTTGAAATGTATACTAAGTATTTAGACAGTGCTTGGCCATAGTAAATGCTAAAAAATGTGAAAATGGCCCATTGTTCATCATCAACAAGACATATGTTTAACTGGTAAGAAAATACACAATTACCAGTGGTGATTTAACTGTTTTCGAGATGACATTTTGCTCCCTGCTTCCCCACCCTACCCCATATAGCACACACCTGTAGATTCTTGCGCAATGAAAGTCAACAGGAGCCCACTGGGGCAAGACACATTTAGGCTTTGGAAGGTGGGAACATCAAAAGTCTCTTGTAAAACAGGTTCTGGTTCTACTTCTTCCTGTAAATAATTTAGCATGTGAATAATCGGTTGTCATTTTCTAAATGAGCTATTATTTATTTTGACTAAGCAAGGATGTGCTGAGTGCTGAAGACATGTGCAGAGCTCCGTGGACCCTGCAAGGATGCATGCGTCTCTGTGGTTTTGCAATTTATATTCTATTTGAAGACTGGCACATAGACAGGTGAGACAAATGGCAGTAACAATAGTTGACACATCTTTTCTCAGAAAATAGAGATATAGTGAAAGTTAATAAGAACAATTGGGAAAGGACTTGCGGAATAATTGGGGCTTGAAGTAGGCCTTGAAAGATGCCTCTGCTTAGATATATAAGTGTAAGGGCAGTGCTGGCATCTGAATGTTGGTGTCCCCCACCCAAACTCATATGTTGAAACCTAATACCCACTGTGACAGTGTTAAAAGGTAGGGCCATTTAGGAAGTGATTAAGTCATGAGGGCTCCACTCTCACGAACGAGATTCGTGCTTTTAAAGAAGAGGTTGATGGGAACACCTTTGCTTCTACCTCTGCTGCCATGTGAGTACACATTGAAGGCACCATCTGTCTGAGGAACAGCTGGGCGTGGTGGTTTGCGGGTGCAATTCCAGCTACTTGAAAGATTAAGTTCGGAAGATCACCTGAGGCAAGGAGTTAGAAACCAGCCAGGGCAACATAATGAGATCCAGTCTCTTTAAAAATTTAAAGAATTAGCCAGGTTTGATGGTGCATGCCTGTAGTTCCAGCTACTGGAAATGCTGAGGTAGGACAACTTCTTGAGCCCAGGGATGTGAGGCTGCAGTGAGTTATGACCACATCACCACACTCCAGCCTGAGTGACAGACCAAGAACCCCATCTTAAATAAAATAAAGGAAGGTAAAATAGAGAAACAGGCTCTCATCAGACATCAAATCTGCTAATACCTTGATATTGGACTTCACAGCCTCTTGAACTGTGAGCAATAACTTTTGATTGTTTATAAACCACCCAGTCTAAGGTTATTTATTTATTTATTTATTTATTTTTTATAGCAGCCTAAACTAATACAGAAAAAGTATATGAAAGACCAACATCTCCACCACATTTCTTGATGTATTCTTACAATTTGGATGCTAGAGATATTATGCTATTAGGATATCTGTCCTTTGTTTTCTATAATGAGCACATATTGCTTTTGTAGCTAATAAAAGTAATAAAATAAAAACAAAAGACAATTATGAAGTTATTTGTAATTAATGAGGGTTTGGGTGTGTTTACTTTAAAATCCTAATTAATTTTATGTCAGCTATGCCTAAATCCCTTGTTTGGTTATATGCACTCAAGAATGAAATTTACTTGATAACTTTCAAACAATCCATAATGATGACCATTTCAATTTTTCCAATTGATTCTCTTTTGTTAGCCACCAAAATCACTCCACTGGTACCCAATTGCTGGATATTTGTTTTTTTCTAACTAGTCTTCTATTGTTGAACATTGAGGTTGTTCAGCATTTTCTTTGTCAGTAATAGAGGAAAAATATATAAATAATTAGCTAAAAATAAATTAAAAACACGAAGCAAAAATAAGAGAAAAATGCTTATGAGATTCTGTAAAATGAACAAAAATGCTCAAAGATGCAAACCTGCCATGTCAAGTCTATCATCACACACAAAACCATTTATCATCCTTCACCCTTCCATTATCATTCATTTTAAAAATGTTGAATGAATTGGTTTGCTAGCAAGATGCCTTTGGCCAAATTAATTTTAAATGAATTACCTGGAGTTATTTTAACACTTGAACATTTTTACTTAACAAGAATCAAGTTGCCTGGCATGAGAAATTTTATCTAGTGTAACTATGTAAATATGGTACAGAGGCAATGTCATATTTAAACCTCATAATTTTTAAAAGGCCAGAGTCTGAAACCCAGCTTCTTGGGTACTTTTAAATATATTTTTATCTTGTAGTAAGTTGATTATTTGTACACTGTACACATTTTTAGTAGTAACTACCAATAGTCAAGACTTAACCAGTAGTTTCCCTGTGGTCCCTCTTTTAGAACCCCCTTTTTAAACAATTTTTTTATTTTACTTTAAGTTCTGGGATACATGTGCAGAACGTGCAGGTTTGTTACATAGGTATACATGTGCTATGGTGGTTTGCTGCGCCTATCAACTTGACATGCAGGTTTTAAGCCCCACATGCATTAGGAATTTGTCCTAATGCTATCCCTCCCCTTACCCCTAGCCCCTCAACAGGCCCCAGTGTATGAAGTTCCCCTCCCTATGTCCATGTGTTCTCATTGTTCAACTCCCACTTATGAGTGAGAACATGTGGTGTTTGGTTTTCTGTTCCTGTGTTAGTTTGCTGAGAATGATGGCTTCTAGTTTCATCCATGTGCCCACAAAAAACATGAACTCATTCTTTTTTATGGCTGCGTAGTATTCCATGGTATATGTGTACCCCATTTTCTTTATCCAGTCTATCATTGATGGGCATTTGGGGTTGGTTCCAAGTCTTTGCTATTGTAAATAGTGCTGCAATAAATATATGTGTGCATGGGTCTTTTTTTTTTTTTTTTTCTTTTTTTTTTTGAGACGGAGTTTCGCTCTTGTTACCCAGGCTGGAGGGGTCTTTATAGTAGAATGATGTATTATCCTTTGGGTATACACTCAGTAATGGGATTGCTGGATCAAATGGTATTTCTTGTTCTAGATTCTTGAGGAATTGCAACACTGTCTTCCACAATGGTTGAACTAATTTACACTCCCACCAACTGTGTAAAAGCAGAACCCTCTTTTGATCTTTGTTCTATTAAGGAAAATGTTTAGAGTCAAAGTGTGTGTATGTATGTATGTGTGTGTGTGTGTGTACACTATGATGAAGACAGGGGTAAAAGGTGGACTACTTTTTAATCAAAGGTGGGCTGTTAGTCTTGTCAGATTCTTAGCACATCAATGTGCAAGACCAACTTAACCAAATGAAACTGTTTCCGTTGTTTAAATATATTTTTCTTCCAATTGTTATTTATCTCAATGGAGCTAAAAAAAAAAGTTTTAAAAATAAGGAATGGCAGAAACTTGAAAAACCGAAAGCAAAGAAAACCCAAGAAACAGAATGGAAAAAAAGGTTGAACTAAGTTTTCCTAAACTTAGAATGAATGTCCTGAGACAACTTATGTATGTCAATGTGTCTCCTTGAGTGGAAACCCAACTTTTGTGTCCAAATCTTTCTTGTCTATTCAAACCTGAGAATACAAGGGACATTAATGTATCTGTATAATAAAACGTATGCACTATAATAACACTATTGATGTAAGTCACGATTTTAAAAATGTTAACACTGAAGCAGAAACAGAGTTTTGGAATCTATGGAATCTACAGCAAGGTTCGCTTACCTTTTTCTCTTCTTCTTTTGGGTGCTCTTCTTCTTTAAGGGATTCTTTGGGTTTGTCTTTGCCTTTTATTTTCCCTTTAGCTTTGCTCTGAGGAACAGTCACTATAACAGGGACCACTGTTGGAGTGAGTGCTGAAGGGATATTCAATATTGTTTCTAAATCAGGATCTTTATCTTCTATAAACAGAAAAAGTAAAAATGAAATAGATTTCAATATTCATATTTGATATCTTTGTGAAATAACATTTACATCTCAAAAATGCTAAGTATGATTTATCAGTTGGATAGATTCCAGGAGTAACAAAGTTGGTCTGCAAATCAGGATTATAGTTAGAAAATTTGAGGTATTTAATACTTGAATATGCTTCACTGAGTCATTATTTCTCATGTTCTTCCCTTCCCATCTACACTGTAAACTCCTTAATGATAAAGCAGTAACTATACCTTAATTTATTTGAGAAATATTTGAGAGGCTCTACTTATACATAAAACGTTTAGAGCAGCAGGAAATAATTTAAAAATATGTAAAAATCCTTACAGAGTAAAAATAGTCTAAATAAGATTCTGCATAAATAACCAAACATAAAGACTATTAAATAGAAATAGAATAAATGGTGCAAACAAGAAAATTCAGAAAAGAAACTTGTGTGTGATAAATTTGCTGGATTTTAAAGGATTATCAGAATTCTAAAAGGAGAGCTGATGCTAGGAGTAATTATGTGAGGAGCTCTAAAGCATCCTGTGTGTCATGAATTTTATTTTCCACTGGGTTCCAGAAAAACGTTCTCTGACTCTCTTACCTCTACGGTCAATTATTTTTCTCAATATCCTCTACCGACTCTTTTGACAGTCCCCTAAATGTTTTTATTTATTATTATTATTGAGACAGAGTATAATTTCATCACCCAGGCTGCAGTGCAGTGGCGTAGTCTCAGCTCACTGCAACTTCCTCCTCCCGGGTTCAAGCGATTCTTATGCCTCGGGCTCCCAAGTAGCTGTGATTACAGGCACCTGCCACCACACCCAGTTAATTTTTTTTAGACATGGGGTTTTTTTAATAGACATGGGGTTTCACCATGTTGGCCAAGCTGGTCTCGAACTCCTGACCTCAAGTGATCTGCCCGCCCGCCTTGGCTTCCAAAGTGCTGGGATTACAGGCATGAGCCACCACACTCGGTTAATCCCCTAAATGTTTTTAGGTTGCAGGGTTCATTATGTTCTCAACCCTGCTTGCCTGTAATAATTACTCATGAAATTAGAAAAAATAAAAACATGCTCAGGCCCCACCTTGACCTACTGAATCAGGCTTACTGGAGATGAAACCCAGGTATTTATATTTGTGAAACACTACATGTGACTGTGATACACAGCCAGGGCTGAGCAACTTTCTTATATATATTAGATCTGGATGAGCTCATTCACCACTGGGGCTCCAATTGTCATCTACATGCTAATGACTCCAAAATTAACATCTCAAGGCATGACCTTCCTTCTCAGTTCCAGACCTATATTTCTAGCTTTTTTAAGGCCTCTGCCAGTTGTGGTGCTAGAAACATTTCAAACTCAATTAAGTCTCTCTTCTCCCAAGCAGATTAAGCCTCCTACAATCTCAATTTCAGTTAATGCCATGACCAATTATCCTCCTGTTTCCCAAGTTAGACACTGAGATCGTTTGCACTTACTCTTTTTGACTCATCCTACACATCCAGCTAGCTGTCAAGGCCTAAGAACTTCCTCCCAAATTATGCCTCTTCAGGATCCCATAATTGCTTGCTGGGTCTTTTGCAGCAGTTTGTTAACAGATTCCATAGCACTTCCAATACCACCACTTCAGTGTACTCTCCAAACTACCACTAAAATTATGCTCCTAAAGTAAAATATGATCATGTCACCTCCCTTACTTAAAGTCCTCTTCCACTCACTGCCTAGGCTGGGCACGTAACATTCTTTGCAATCTGGTCTTCACCTACCTCCATGCAGCCACACTGAACTTTTCACCTTTCTGTAAAGATGCCATGTTTTGACACAATTGTGTGTGTACACACATGGTTCTTAAGTTCTAGAATTCCCTTTCTTGTTTCTGTGCCTGGATAGTTCCCACTCAGCTCTAAAGTCCCATCTCAAATACTATAATTTCTCTGAAGTATGTGCTGACTGTTCTCAGTACTCTGTTTAAGTATAATTTCTAGCACTAAGACAGTTATTGTTACTCCATTTATATGTTTTCCATGTCCATTAGACAGTGAGTTCTTTGTGTGGATGTACCATGATTTAATTCATCTTAGTGGCTCAGTGCCAGCAAGTTGCTTGACCCACAGAAGGTACAGTACATAAACAAGTCAATGGTGTTCAGTTTCAGGCATCTGGAAATTCCCTCCTCTCATCCCCTTCCATTTACTAATATTCAGCAAATATTTGTTGTGTACCTACTACTATGCATCATGAAATGGACAGCCAATGATGGATGAGACAGACTTCTCATCTGTGGGTAGTTCAGATGAGAACCCCTCAGGTACAGAGCTGTGTGATCAGTCCGTGATAGAGGAAGTACTGAGTGCCATAGGAACCCAGAAGAATGTTATCTACTGTAAAATGTCTTTGTACAGTCTACTGTGGCTCTACTGACCAGTTCACCTTTCCATAAGTGGAAAAGCCTTTCTATGCTTTTACACTACTGGACTTTTACACATGTTATTCCTGGTATCTAGAATTCCCTTCCTTCAATTTTTTGCATAGGCAATTCTCACTCACCTCCAAAGACCCAATTTGCATGCTACTGCCACTTACTCTGGGAAGCATTTCTCAGAGCAAGTAACCTCTACGCTGAGGCCTGCAGGATGGGAGGAAGTTTAATTGTTGAAAGTGGTGGTGCACATGGCAGGAGAAAGTATTCTGAGCAGTGACACAGCATGAGAAAATGGACAGATGTAAGAGACGGCATAATTTATTCAAGTAAATGAAAGGCACAGAAATAATTGGATAGGAAGATATGCTTCTCTGTGGGAAAATAGATCAGGTCGGTTGTTATTCAAGGTTTGGGTAAAGAATCATATAAAATGTAAGTAGGGGCCTGATTAAGATTCTTAATTTTAGGTATATTCAGCAGGTGCTCTGAAATGTAGTAAGAGGCAAGAATGATCTATTCCTCCTAGCAAGAAGGTGCAAAGCAGTGTCCCAAGACTTGATTGGGTTTCTTTAACTTTTGCCTATTTCATTTGTATCAAATTGTATTGAAATTTGCCTATTTCAGCTTAGTATCCTTTTGGACAAAGAAAAAGTAGCTGTATTGTCTACTATTTCTTTGTCCAAAAGGATACTAAATTATGTTTAGTTGTGTATACTCAATTAAAGGGGCAGAACTGGAATGGAAACTTGTTTCGCCATTAGCAGAAAAAGTTCTTAAATATCAGCTATATATGAATCCTTAGGAAATGTATGTGTGTGTGCGTGTGTGTGTGTGTGTGTGTGTGTATGTATATATATATATATTTATTTATTTATTTATTTACAAAGACATACATTCCATTCAACTTCTTAAAAAACATATAAGATATGAAATATTACCTATTATCTACACTACAAACATTTTCAAATGCCGTATTTATAACTTGAAATTAGGAACATCTGTTTAAAATGGAATGATTACATATTAATTTAAGGACTAAATCAAGATTAAGAAAATCACTCAGGAATAGGAGCAACAGAATCGACAGTGGGTAGAAATATCTTAATCTAAAATAATGATAACCTATATTAAGAAGAGAGAGGAATTTTTAGTGACTGCGTAGTGATAATGAATTTTAATATATAATTTGTTAGGCATCAGATGACTTCTTCAGCTGCTGGTTTCACAACAAATCAAAGGCAAAAGTAAAATTAAAACACAAAATCCCCAATAAAGCAAAAATACTAAGAAATTTAATGGACTATCAAACTCAGGAGAGTACTAGGATATTTGGCACAGGTAAGAAATAAGATTGTAATTATCCATGGAAAGTTTATCTCTGCAAAAAAGAAGCTACATAGAAAGGCAGGTAATTGGATCACTATGATCCACACTGACATATAAGATTTTAAGCTCATACAGCATGGCATTTACCCTTTGATTTTATAATGCTTAAACAATATGTTGTGGTTAGATCTCTCTATAATGCACAAGAAGCCACAGATTTCCTAATTTGCTCTTGATAAAGTCACATCCTACTTTATGGTTTATAAAGAAATAACTTCCAATTGGATGACTTGTTTATTGAAAATGGGGTAGAAGGCCAGGTGCAGTGGTTCACATTTGTAATCCCAGCACTTTGGGAGACCAAGGTGTGCAGATCACTTGAGCAGAAGAGTTCAAGACCAGCTTGGGAAACATAGTAAGACTTTATCTCTACCAAAAATAATTAGCCAGGTGTGGTGGCATGTCCCTGTAGTCCCAATTACTCAGGAGGCTGAGGTAGGAGAATTGCTTGAGCTCAGGAGTTTCAGGCTGCTGTGAGGCATGGCTGTGCCACTGCACTCCAGTCTAAGTGACAAACAAGGTCCTGTCTAAGAAAGAAAGAAGAAAGAAAGAGAGAGAGGGGAAGGAAGGAAGGAAGAAAGGAAGGAAGGAAGGAAAAAGTGGGGTACAGAAGTCTTTCAATATGTCCACTGGATAGCTTCTTTAAGGCTAATGTCCTGAAGGAAACTGAATAGTTCAAAAATAACAGGATTCACAAAACTATTATTCCATAGAAAGCCAAGAGGATTCCTTGGCAAGTTATGCTTTCTCTTACTCCCAACTAAAAGGCTCAATTTTATGGGGTAGCTAACAAGTATAACTGGCATATATGTGTGCATATACATCTATACATACATGTATATATATCACACGCATGTAATCTTATATGTATATGTGATTATATAAAAGCATTTTTATTTCATATGTATCAATGTATGAAAGATTATATATATATATATATATATATATACACACACTTGTATACACACATATGCATACCCACATATATAGGAATACACACACATACACACACACACACACACACACACACACACACACACACACCCCTCTTATATTCCCACACTGCAGGGAAAACTATGAGGAGCATTAAATCATAATATGTTATTGACAAGTGATCAGACTGAGCATGGGCAGTGGCAGGGACCCTTGACTGTGAGGCACACTTATCCTTTCTGTTGTATTCATTTCACCTGGTGCCGTTCCATTTGATCCATAGTAACTTATCGAGAGGCAGATTCCATTTTCTAAGGTGGCAGAAAAAGATCCAAACTTGCTGAAAGCTTTATTCTTTGTGTCTGATACTTCTAAAAGACAAAATCAAATCAAGAACATTTTCATTTAATTCAAAAGAAGTATAACTAAGACTCAGTGGGAAGGCTGAGAATGGAGTTCATAGCTGGTTTAACACAATCAACTTAAAAATAATTGACTTAGCTTGGCCGTGCACTCAGGGTTTTTAGAGGTAGGGTAGAATTACAAAGATAAAAACATGAAACTGTTGTTGTAAGGACTTTAAGTTGAAATGAAGTGAGGAAATCAGTAGGTTGATGGCATAGCCATAAGCAGATTATTTGCCTGGCGGATCATCCACATGGCTTTTGAAATTAAAAGCCATCAGTTCAGTCTCAGCTTCCCCACATTTTAAAACATGTTCTTAAGTTCTCACATTTAAACTTCTTACATTTTAAAACATTTTAAAAATTGTTTCAGTCAAACATAATTTTGAAACAAAATTGTTAAGGCACATTTTTTTTTTCTTTTCTCAATCTTTTGGTGTAGGGGGCACATGTGCAGGTTTGTTGCGTGAGTAAACTGCATGTCACTGGGGTGTGGTGTACAAACTTCATCACTCAGTCAGTGAGCGTAGTACCTGATAGGTAATTTTTTATTCTTACCCTCTTCCACCCTCCCCTCTTAAGTAGGCCTCACTGACTATCATTCCCATCTTTATGCCCATGTGTGCTCAGTGTGTAGATTCTACTTATTAGTGAGAAAATGCAGCATTTGGTTTTCTGTTCCTGTGTTAATTCGCTTAGGATAATGGCCTCCATTGCATCCATGTGGTGCCAAGGACATGCTTTAGTTTTTCGTGGCTGCATAGTATTCCACAGTGTGTATGTACCACACTTCCTTTATCCACTCCACCACTGATAAGCATCTAGGTTGATTCCATCTCTTTGCTATCATGAGTAGAAAACACATATCTGAAGGTATATATAAAGAATTTGTGAATTTTCTGACCTGTTGTTTTATTTCCAGTTCACCATTTCCTCTATTATCAGATAATAAAGATGGGGCAACATTGATTCAAACTCACGCAAAGATAACTTCTAGACTGGGAAATTCAAATGAACAACTGAACAAAAGATAATGCCTTAAGAGAATGAAAAGAGAAGCCACAGAGTTGGAGAACTCTGCAAAAGCTGTATCTGTGAAATGACCATTACTCAAAATGTATGAAGAATTCTTAAAGCTCAATAACCAGAAAAGAAAAAACCTGATTTAAAAAATAGGCAAGGAACTTCAACAGACACCTCATCAAAAAAGATATACAAATGGCATATAAGCATATGGAAAGATGCTCAATATTGTTTGTTATCTGGATAATGCAGATTATAACAAGATACCACTAGACACCTTTTAGAATGGAGAAAATCTGAAATAGCAAATAACGGTGAGGATACAGAGCAACAACAACTTTCATTCATTGCTGGTGGGAATGCAAAATGGTATAGCCAATTTGGAAGACAGTTTGGTAGATTCTCCCAACATAAACATACAAAAATGTAATCCAAAGTCACATGTAATCCAAAAATCACACTCCTTGGTGTTTATCCAAGGGAGTTGAAAACTTATGTCCACACACAAACTGGTACACGAATGTTTGTAGTATGTTTATTCACAATTGCCAAAAGCTGGAGGCAACCAAGATGTCCTTCAGCAGGTGAGTGGGAAAATAAAATTGTGGTACTCCAGACAATGTGACATTATTCAGTGCTCAAAAAAAAAAAATTATCAAGACAAGAAAAGACATGCAGGAAACTGAAATGCATATTACTAATGAAAAAAATCAATCTGAAAAGGCTATGTAGTATATAATTCCAAGTATATGATATTACACTAAAAGCAAAACTGTAGAAACAGTAAAAAAAATGGGTGATTATCAGGGGTTAGGAAGGAGGGAGACATGAATAGTAAGAGCACAGATTTTTAGGGCAGAGAAACTACTCTGTATGATACTATAATAGTAGATACATGCCATTATGCCTTTGTTCAAACCCATAGAATGCACAACACCAAGAGTAGCGTAAACTATGGATTCTGACTGATAATGAGATCGTAATGCAGGCTTATCGACTGTGACAAATGTACCACTCCATGTGAGAAACATTGATAGTGGGGAAGGTTGTGCACTTGTATGGGAGAAGGGTACTGGGAAATTTCTGCAACTTCTGTTTAATTCTGTCATGAACCTAAAACTGCTATGAAAAATAAAGTCTACCAAAAAAGGAATGCTTGCTATCCATTAGGGTTCAGTTCAGGAACATTGGCATCTTCATGCACTATTAATAAGAGAGTGCATTGGTAGAAACTTGAGAAAAAGAATGTGCAATAAGCCATTTAATGGAGTGGAATGGACAGAGACAGGAGAATCAGAAAAGAAAACACTAAACAAACAGAACACATGCTCAGCAAAATATAAATAATAGAAGAGTTAGTAAAACGCTTGAATTTTTTAAGTACATAAGGATATTTTAAAAAGCACTTTCTAGAATTTAAAAATATACTTTCCCAACCAAACCATTCATAATCCATACATGACTTGAAGGAGAAAATGGTCACTTTTGAAATTCAAATGAGTTTCTTAGAAAATCAAGTGAAAAATTATTTCAAAACAGAGCAGGCCAGGCACAGTGGCTCACACCTATAATTCTAGCACTTTACTTGAGCCCAGGAGTTTGAGAAAGGCCTAAGAAACATGGTAAAATCTATCTATACAAAAAATACAAAAGTTGCCAGCTGTGGTGGCTCACGCCTGTAATTCCAAAACTTTGGGAGGCCTAGGCAAGTAGATCACAAGGTCAGGAGTTTGAGATCAGCCTGGCCAAGATGTTGACACCCCGACTCTACTAAAAATACAAAAATTAGCCGGTCATCATGGCAGGTGCCTGTTATCCCAGCTGCTTGGGAGGCTGAGGCAGGAGAATCGCTTGAACCGGGAGGTCAAGGTTGCAGTGAGCCGAGATCATGTCACTGCACTCTAGCCTGGGCAAGAGAGCAAGACTTCATCTCAGAGAAAAAAGAAAAAAACACAAAAGTTATCCAGGCATGATTGTATGTGCCTTTAGTCCCAGCTACTTGAGAGTCAGAGGTGGGAGTATCCCTAGAGCCCAGGAGTTCAAGGCTGTAATGAGCTATAATTGGGCCACTGCACTCTAGCCTCCGCAACAAAGCAAGAACCTGTCTATAAAACAAAATAAAACAAAATCCAGAGCAGGGATTTCCCCCTCTGTGGTCTCCTTCCACTCAGTGTGGAAGCTACCTTCCTCTCCGGGATTCCATATTTGGGTCCCTTTCCATATTCTTCATGGAAGCTTTCTCTCTCTCATCTTTTTCTCTCTCCTTTTTCTCTTTCTCTGCCTAAATAAATCACTTTTCTCCAAAAAAAAAAAAAAAAAAAAAAAAAAAAAAAAAA
>NW_022437009.1:2080700-2120873 GCF_009761245.1 Sapajus apella | reverse complement strand
AGGGTTTTATAGAAGGAAAAAAGAAACAAATGAAGAAGAACAAAAATTAAATTAACCGAATTAAAATTTCCTGAGCTAAAGCTGGAGCTCGATTCTTAGATTACAAGGGCTCCTCAAATTCTAATGTGGAAATTACAAGATGATGCAATAGCAACTATGAATCATAAAGAGACAAGGATGACAACCCACGGATCCTGTATCCAGCCAAGAGGTCCGTCCAGATATCCAGAGATGCATAAACGTTGAGAGGGCATACTACTGTGTGCCTCACGTGAAGAGAAACTTAATAAAACTAAACAAAAACCAATAAACCAGGGTGGAAATGGGAAAGAAGAAAGCCAGCAGTGGTGGGCAATGACCGTTCTTCTCTGCATCCTCATCTTTCTCTCTGCCTGTTAATCTTTTGTAGATCCATCTAGATCAGAGATTAGCAAACTTTTGCTGAAAAGGGCCCGATAGTAAATGTCTTAGGTTTTGTAGATCACATATACAGTGTTTATGACATTTCCTTCTTTCCTTTTGTTTTTTTGAACTATCCTTTACAAATGCAAAAACAACTCTTAGTTCATGGGCCATACAAAAACAGATTGTGGGGCAAATTTGTGCCAAAGTGTGCAGACTCCAGGGATAATTAAAGCTGAAATGAAAATGGAAAGTTTAATTTTAGGGCTAAAAAGGGGACTTTAGCTAATAATGCGAAAAATAAAAAAATTATACAAATGAATATATGAATGTTTATATGTAAATATATAATATACACACACATGAACATAATATAAACATACATTGAGATATGTATGCTTATATAAAATTATATAGATATGACTAAATATATTTATTTATTTTGGTGGAAATCACCTAGATATGTAAAACATGGAAAGTGAACTATAATTATATATCAATGAAATATTAAATCATCAAAAAATCTTGCTTTCAAAGAATATTTAATGAATATGAAAATGCTCATGAGAATAAAGAAAGAAAGACATTATTAGCATTGGTTATCATTGGGGTGGTAGAATTATAGGCAATAGTCATCTTCTTTAAGTATTTCTATTTTTCTTAATTTTTAATAATAATCCATGTATTTTTATATTAGGTAAAATAAAGAAAATTCATTTTAAAATTTCTGTGTTAAGTTTTTGGGCACATTCACAATTGTCAAACATTGGATTCTTTCTCCAGCAAAGAGAATCAGAGAAAAAAAAAACATTGTGTTCTTCCCTTGGGTTTAGAAAATGTCACTAACTAACTTCATATATGAAATTTAGTTACTGGTTATCACTAATTTTCGTTTCTTTCTTTCTTTTTTTGAGACAGAATCTCTCTCAATTACCCAGACTGGAGTGCAGTGGTGCAATCTTGGCTCTGCAACCTCTGTCTCTGGGGTTCAAGCAATTCTTATGTCTGAGCCTCTCAAATAGCTGAAATTACAGGTGTTCGCCACTACGTCAGACTAATTTTTGTATTTTTAGTAGAGATGGGGTTTCACCACGTTGGCCAGGCTGGTCTCGAACTCCTGGGCTCAAGTGATAAGCCCACTTCAGCCTCCCAAAGTGCTAGGATTACAGGCATAAGCTACTGTGCCTGGCCCTCATATCACTAATTTGAGTTGAATATATCTACTAACTCCTTTTCTTTTCTATTCTTTTCTTTTTTTGAGACAGAGTTTTGTTCTTGTTGCCCAGGCTGGAGTGCAGTGACATGATCTTGGCTCACTGCAACCTCAGCCTCCCGGGTTCAGGTGACTCTCCTGCCTCAGCCTCCTGAGTAGCTGGGACTACAGGCACGTGCCACCATGCCTGGCTAATTTTTCGTATTTTTTTTAGTAGAGACAGGGTTTCGCCGTGTTCGCCAGGATGGATTCGATCTCCTGACCTCATGATCTGCCTGTCTCAGCCTCCCAAAGTGCTGGATTACAGGCATGAGCCACCATGCCTGGCTAGTAACTCATTTTCTTTTGCAGGTATAATCAATACCATATTGGGCAAGGAAGAAGAAATTAATTTCTCTTAATGATGTTACCTGGCACAACAGTGTTATCATGAAGTTTCACGGTGTTTTATCAGTGGACATCTATTTATAGCTTTCACCTCCAAGCAGGTAAATGTATGGTCACATGTGTGGTTTTTCCTTGTCTTTGCAACCTAATATATTTGGTGCTACAGAGGAGTAAGTGATAGAGCACAGGAAGAAAGCCCATCATTGCAGTGAATATTGGAAAAAAGTTATACTATGCTAGGAATCACTGCAAAAGGACCTGTATCCTATAAAATGTAATTGGTACAAGTGCATAAACCAAAATTAAGGGCAGAATAGATACGAGAGACTCAGTGTTGCTCCATAAAGGTGACCAGTCTGGGTAGACTCTGTATCAACTGGAATCAAAAGCTGGGTGCCTGGAGGAAAAAAAATCAAGTAAGCAGCCCCCTATGATGGACTATGTGTATAATAACATATTACATTACAGGATGGCAAAATACCTTAGTTACCATGTAGGAAAATTCCATGTGCTAAGTACAAGGAGTCCACGTGTATTCCTGTCAGGTGGATGGGTTCGGCACATTGCTTAAGCATTAAGATCCACTGGCGCAAAGATGCCACTGCTTACCTGCTTCAAGATTTTGTTCCTCATCTCCTTCTTTCTCTTCTTCTAAATAATAATGCTCTTTCTCTTCCTTTTTCACAATTTCCTTAGGGTCACTTAAATGAATTATAAAATTGTGCCTGTCCTTTAGCACTCTCACTTTGATAAAAGTTGGACCTGAGGAGGAGCCACAGGATAGAAGATGCGCTGATCAGGATGCCACATTAAGCTCCTTGACAAGACGTTTACACAATGCTGCACAGAAACTAACACAGGAACAGAAAACCAAACACTGCATGTTCTCAGTTATCAATGGCAGCTAAACACTGAGAACACATGAACACAAAGAAAGGGACAATAGACACCAGGGCTACTTGAGGGTGAAAGGAGGGTGAGGACCAAAAACTACCTGTCGAGTATTCAATTGATTACCTAAGTGATGAAATAATATGCACACCAAACCCCTGCAATATGCAATTTACCTGTAGAACCAACCTGAATATGACCCCTGAAACAAAAATTTAAAAAGCAGCATAGAATATACACCAGGGAAGGGAAATGCCTGGAGATGCCAACATCTCCATAAAAGAATGCCTAAGGAAATAAAGTAATGGCGGAATTCTAGGCATGAATGGCAGGTAGACCAAGGAGATATTGGCAGGCCTGCTAATCACATTTCAAACCAATTTCAGAAGAGAAAATGAACTGGCTGAGGCAATGTATACCTATAATCAATGTTATAATTCATAAAATGATATAATTAATGTGAAAGTGTTTTACAACTTATACAAATTCCGTGTTAGTTATAGTAGCTATTATTGTTATTATTATGGTAGTTAATAAGAATTTTTCCAACAACCCATTCTCTGTTTTAGTGTTCAGACTCATTTTTCTTCTTCTGTTTTCTCTTTTAAAAAAATAAATCTGGCTTTTTCTTTTCAATTTCAATTTTGATTGATCTATCATCCCTCAAAATTGACAGGACTAGGAGAAAATACTGAATTCACTACGAACCACCTGAAACTTATATGCATTTTATGCATATGCAAATCTTAGAAAGACCGAAATAGGTGTATACTGGGAGCAGGCCCCAAGCTCTGTGCTTCAGAGCCACACCAGAAAAATGCAGTAAACTCACAGAATGTGTTTGGTTTCTGGTATAACATATGTTGTAATGAATATTATTACTTAATTGCTTATTGCAGTTACTATTACACTATTTAATAATTGTATGAGAGTATTTTAATATTTTAACAACTGGAATGGTCATATTAGCAGGTACCAGCTAAACCCTTGACAGTCCTATGCCTTGCAGAGTCAATTATAATAGCAGAAAGTATGAAGTCTGGAAATGCTGACTGTCGCACCTAAACGTATCGTGGGGGACACAGTAACACCCTCACCTATCAAACTCAAGAGTAGAGGGCCCCTGCTTATCTGAAATGAATTGCTATCTTTCCAGTCACTATCCAGTTGCTTTCAAAGTGTACCTTTTTCAAACATTGTCTTTTCCACTTCAATCTGCCCTCCATCGGAAGGGTACAGGTAGTAATTTGACCCCGAGATTTGAGTGGGTATATTTCCCATATTATATCCGTGAAGCTAGAAGAGAAAATGTTATGCTTTGAATGTCGAAGCTGTAATAGACAAAAATCAACTTATCAGTGTTAGCCAACTAAAATTGCCAGAAGTCTAATTTCTGTTAAGTGATATGTCTGTCACTTTGCAGAGTCAGAAGCCAGTATTCATATTATTTTAAGAAACTTCTGTGGTGTTACAACAACAGGCAGAATTAAGAGTCTGTGATTTTAAACTCTGTTCATTGGCACGTTCTCATCACCTATTGCAAATGGAAGCATCATACTACGGTCAAGGCAGTTCAAGAAGAATTCAAGTTCTCATTCACTCATTGTTAATTTTCTCTTTAAAATGAACTGATGTTGGGGAGAGTGGACACTCCTTTTTAGGAGGTCAAATGTAGAAGACATTTTTTACTGAGTGTTGCTAACAGAGGTCCAGGGGATTTTGATTCATGCTAAAATTTGAGAACTGGTTTACAGGAGAGGGCACAAAGCACAAAGGGTGTTAGATTTCTTTCCATTTTTTTTCCCATGAGGTTTTTCTCATAACAGCTAGCTGAGGGAGAATTGGAAAAGGGAAGGTTTTACAAAAGCACACAAGGCAGAAACATGCTTGCCTACAAAGAGACAAAATGTAGTCAGCAAGTCTCATCATCTGAGACAGATGAAGCCAACTTTTGTGTTCACTTATTTACATGTACCTAAAAGGATGGTTTTGTGTGAAATTTCTATCTTTAGCTGACTTTAGCTAGGTTCATGGCACTCAAATAAAAACTGGCCTGAGGGTCTTTTCATCTTAATGATTGACTAGAAACAGAGTTCTAGACATCATGGAATAGAATACAGGTTTGAGCCCACTGATACGAGAAGAAACCCTAGGCCTATTGGGGTGGTAGTGAAAACAAAGGAATCTTACAGAAGCCGTTTTTTCCCAAAACAATTAGGAATAGCCCAAAGAAACTAAGTTTTACAGAACTGGAGTTTACCGAGTAAGTTATCTCAGGTCCTGGCTGGTGAAGGGACTCCTCTGTTACTTCTTGGACCTTGATTTGTTCTTCTTTAGGTTTCTCCTTGTAAGACGATTTTTTCTTCAAAGACCTAATATCTTCTCCCTCTACTTTATCCTTGCCTTTCTTTTTACCAGCATCTTTGCTCTTCTTCTCTGCTTTCTTTTCTTCCTTTAAGCGTTCCTCTTCTGCTAATCGATCTTGCTCTTCTTTCCAAGCCTGTAAACACATTTAAAAAATTTAACAGGATTTTGAAGCAAATTAAACATAGGTACTATTCAGGTTCATTTTGGAGAATAGTTAACATGACTTTTGTAAGTGGTATCTCTGACAAATCGAAATACTGAACTAGAAACCTTAAAGTCATCCTTGATTCTCTTTCTCACTCAATTTCTGTCTACTAAATCCTGTCCATTATCCCTTGGAGATCTCTCCTCAGCTCAGCTTCTCTCATGGTTTGTTTTGCAATTTCCCTGGTTTAGGTCTTTATTGTCTTTTGCCTGGACCATTGTAACAGCCTCCTAACTGGTCTCCCAGTCTCCCATCCTCCACATGAGTTCCATCTTTCATTTAGGTCCTAAAGATAGTTTATTAGCAATGTGGAAGACTAGATGTTCAGAGAAACATTTCTGGGGCAAAATAATTCAAAAATGATGGATAAAATAGGTACTATGATGGAGGGCAAGTCTCCTCTCAGCACTCCTAACCACAAGCCTGTCCTCACATAGATTTGTGGCCAAAATACAGATTACTTTAACATTTTATTTTAAAGCAGTTATTGTGGCAGGATAATAGGGTCTGGAGGCAGGGAACATAAGGCCGATTCACACTTCAGCTATGACAGGAAATACCCTCTCCATAGGGCGTAGGCCAAGTAAATGACTTTGAAACTTTACTTCATCCTTTACATACAGTGTACCCCAAATAACCAATGGAATCCTCTAGGGGGTATTTAAACTCCCAAAATTTCTGTAATGGGGCCTTTGAGGCCCTATGCTCGGAACCGCTCCCACACTGTGGTGTGTACTTTCATTTTCATTAAATTCCTTTATTCTTTCCTTGCTTTGTTTGTGCCTTTAGTTTAATTGTTTATTCAAGATGCCAAGAACCTGGATCCCTCCACCATTAACATTATGATTTGATAGAAGCTCAAAAATGAAAATCACAAAACCTGCAGAAATAAACCACTTTGAGCAAGAACCCGAAGAAACTGTGAAATTATATCTACAAAGACTATAGATATTATAATTACCAAATAGAGAATATAAAATAAGTTTTAAAACATGCTTAAATAAATAAAAAGAAGTATCAAACACATAAGTAAGAAAGAAAAGATTATCAAAATGGCAAGGTGAGTTTGAAAGACTTCTTGAAAATTGAATTGAATTTTTGAAAAGGCAGTGTTTGATCAGATAATGGCTGAGACATTTCCAGAGTTGAAGAAAGACATTCATCCTAACATTAAGGAAGATCAATAAATCAAAAGCAGCAAATAACATTGATATATTGGACCTGGCTCATATTGACTTAGAAGAGTTTATTGTTAAATTTTTAGAAATTTTGTGAGCCGACTGTTAACCATGACCATCATCTAAAAATGATATAAATTCACAATTAAGCAGAATATTAAAAATAAAGGCAATAAAGACTCAAAACTTACCACACTGTAAGCATTTTGTTACATTTCACTATTGTCTATGCTCTGGAGTTTATGTCAATTGTAACGGTATCATGACAACTTTATACAATGGTGTGCAGAAGTTGGTGTGCAAAAGTTGGCAGAGGACTGCCAACTTCAGTGCTGTCCCATGGTAGCTTGGAATCAGCCATTGTAGTGGTATTTACACTACAGATATCAGCAAATGCTACAAGTCAGGACTGATTGATTGCTTATTATCTAGATTTAAGGCAGTGATGGAGATCATGTTAATAATGCAGACTAGCTGTTATAGTGTTACTAGCACAGAAAGTTGAAGAAATATTCTTCCAGTAATAAAAACCTATTACTTGACTCAGCAAAAAAGTTGCTCATGTCATTGACAAATGAATGAGACATATCCTTTGTTTGTTTCACTTTTCTCTTACTTGTTAATACAAATACAAATATCAATCAACATTCATATTAGAACTACATGTGTTTATGATTTGTAACCACAGGTTGGCTAAGGATACAACAATTTAGCAAAAATTAATTTATCGGAATCGAAATGCTATTTGTAATTTATGTGTAGCCATATGGAATTTACATAAAGAATATTATATGCTTTATTACATGTAACTTCTGTCCTATATGTACTCTATATCAGAAACATTTATAACTTATGTACATATATGAATACTTTTATTTTCCTAGAGAGCTACTGCTTAAGCATTTACCAGCAAACCACTGAATGTTTTAAAAGCAGCTAGAGAGAAAAGATAAACTGGAGGGTTATGCCAAGATGGCCAAATAGAAACAGCTCCAGTCCACAGTTCCCAGCAAGAGTGATCCAGAAGGCGACAGATCTCTGAATTCCCAACTGAGGTAGCAGGTTCACCTTATTGGGACTGGTTAGACAGTGGGTGCAACCCAAGAAGGGCACACCAAAGCAGGGTGGGGCGTCATCTCATCTGGGAAGTGCAAGGAGCTAGAGAACTCCCTTTCCTAGCCAAGGGAAGCCATTAGGGACGTTTCCCGACACTCTGGCACTCTGGCTCAGATACTGCGCTTTTCCCACAGTCTTCGCAACCCGCAGACCAGGAGATTCCCTCTGGTGCCTACAGCACCAGCGTCCTGGGTTTCTAGCCCAAAACTGGGTGGCCATTTTAGCCAAAGCAGGTTTTTTTTTTTTCTTTCTAATATCTCAGTAGCACCTGGAATGCCAGCAAGACAGAACCGCTCATTCCCCTGAAAAAGGGAGCTGAAGTCAGGGAGCCAAGGGATCTGGCTTGGCGGGTTCCACCCCCACGAAGACCAGCTAGCTAAGATCCACTGGCTTGAAATTCTTACAGCCAGGACAGCAATTTGAGCTTGACCTGGGAGGCTCGAGCTCCATGGAGCTGAGGGGTGTCTGCCATTGCTGAAGCTTCAGTAAGCAGTTTTAACCTCGCCTGTGTTAACAAAGTCACAGGGAAGTTTACACAGCCCCTGGGTGGAGCCCACAGCAGCTCAGCAAGGCCTCTGCAGGCAGACTGTCAACTAGACTCCCTTCTTGCTGGGCAGGGCTTTTCTGAAGAAAGGCAGCAGCCCATCAGGGATTTACAAATAAAGCCCCCACCTTCCGGGGATAGAACACCTGGAAACAGGGACAGTTGCGGATTCCGCTTCAGCAGACTTAAATGTCCCTGCCTGGCTGCTCTGAAGGGAGCAACAGATCTCCTGGCACAGCACTTGAGCTCTGATAAGGGGCACACTGCCTCCTCAGGTGGCTCCCTGACCCCCATGTAGTCTCACTGGGAGATACCTCATATAGGAGAGCTCTGGCTGACATCTGGTGGGTACCCTTCTGGAATGAAGCTACCAGAAGAAGGAACAGGCAGCAATCTTTGCTGTTCTGCAGCCCTCATGGGTGATTCCCATGCAAGCAGGATCTGGAGTGGACCACCAGCAAACTCCAGGGGACCTGCAGAAGAGGGACCTGACTGTTAGAAGGAAAACTAAGAAACAAAAAGAAATAACTTCAACATCAACAGAAAGGATGTCCACTTAGAGACCCCATCCAAAATCACAAACTTCAAAGACCAAAGGTAGATAAATCCATAAAGATGGGAAGAAACCAGTGCAAAAAGGCTGAAATCACCAAAAACCAGAATGCCTCTTCTCCTTCAAGGTATCACAACTCCTCACCAGCAAGGGAACAAAACTGGATGGAGTATGAGTTTGACGAATTGACAGAAGCAGGCTTCAGAAGGTGGGTAACAACAAACTTCTCTGAGCTAAAGGAGCATGTTCTTATGTAATGCAAGGAAATAAGAACCTTGAAAGAACATTAGATGAAATGCTAACTAGAATAACCAGCGTAGAGAAGAACATAAACAACTTGGTGGAGCTGAAAAACATAGCACGAGAACTTCATGAAGCATACACAAGTTTCAATAGCCGAATAGATCAAGCAGAAGAGAGGATATCAGAGACGGAAGATCAACTGAATGAAATAAAGTGAGAAGACAACATTAGAAAAAAAAGTGAAAAGAAATGAACAAAGTCTCCAAGAAATATGGGATTATGTGAAAAGACCAAATCTACATTTGATTGGTGTAGCTGAAAGTCATGGGGAGAAGGAAATCCAGTTGGAAAACACTCTTCAGGATACTATCCAGGAGAACTTCCCCAACCTAGCAAGGCAGGCAAACATTCAAATTCAGGAAATACAGAGAACACCACAAAGATACTCCTTGAGAAGAGCAACCCCAAGGCATAAAATTGTCAAATTCACCAGGGTTGAAATGAAGGAAAAAATACTAAGGGCAGCCAGAGAGAAAGGTCAGGTTACCCACAAAGGGAAGCCCACCAGACTCACAGTGGATCTCTTGGCAGAAATCCTACAAGCCAGAAGAGAGTGGGGGCAATATTCAACATCCTTAAAGAAAAGAATTTTCAACCCAGAATTTCATATCCAGCCAAACTAAGCTTCATAAGTGAAGGAGAAATAAAATCCTTTGTGGACAAGCGACTGCTGAGAGATTTCGTCACCACCAGGCCTGCCTTAAGAGAGCTCCTGAAAGAAGCACTAAACAAGGAAGAGAACAACCAATACAAGCCACTACAAAAATATACCAAATTGTAAAGACCATTGATGCTATGAAGAAACTACATTAACTAACAGGCAAACAACTAGCTAGCATCAAAATGGCAGGATCAAATTCACACATAACAATATTAACCTTAAATGTAAATGGGATAAATGCCCCAATCAAAAGACACAGACTGGCAAATTGGATAAAGAGTCAAAACCCATCAGTGTGCTGTATTCAGAAGACTCATCTCACATGCAAAGACACACATAGACTCAAAATAAAGGGATGGAGGAACATTTATCAAGCAAATGGAGAGCAAAATAATAATAATAATAATAAAATAAAACATAAAAAAAGCAGGAGTTGCAATCCTAGTTTCTGATAAAATGGACTTTAAACCAACAAAGATCAAAAGAGACAAAGAAGGGCATTACATAATGGTAAAGGGATCAATGCAACAAGAAGAGCTAACTATCCTAAATACATAAAGATACATAACTACCCAGGTACATAAAGCAAGTTCTTAATGACCTACAAAGAGACTTAGACTCCCACACAATAATAGTGGGAGACTTTAACACCCCATTGTCAATATTAGACAGATCAACAAGGATATCCAGGACTTGAACTCAGATTTGGACCAAGCAGACCTAATAGACATCTACAGAACTATCCACCCTAAATCCACAGAATATACATTCTTCTCAGCAACACATCACCATTATTCTAAATTTGACCACGTAATTGGAAGTAAAACACTCCTCAGTAAATGCAAAAGAACAGAAATTATAAGTCTCTCAGAACACAGTGCAACCAAATTTGAACTCAGGATTAAGAAACTCACTTAAAACCTCACAACTACATGGAAACTGAACAACCTGCTCCTGAATGACTACTGGATAAATAATGAAATGAAGGCAGAAATGAAGATGTTCTTTGAAACCAATGAGAACAAAGACAAAATGTAGCAGAATCTTTGGGACACATTTAAAGCAGTGTCTAGAGGAAAATTTACAGCACTAAATGCCCACAGGAGAAGTGAGAAAGGATCTAAAATCCACACGCTAATGCCATGATTAAAAGAACTACAGGAGCAAGATCAAACAAATTTAAAAGTTAGCAGAAGACAAGAAATAACTACAATCAGAGCAGAACTGAAGGATTTAGAGACACACAAAAAAAAAACCCTTCAAAAAATCAATAAATCCAGTAGCTGGTTTTTTGAAAAGATCAACAAAATAGACTGCTAACCAGACTAATAAAAAAGAAAAGAGAGAAGACTCAAATAGATGCAATAAAAAATGATAAAAGGGATATCACCAACGATCCCACACAAACTACCATCAGAGATTACTAAAAACACCTCTGTGCAAATAAAGCAGTAAATGTAGAAGAAATGGACAAATTTCTGGATACTTACACCCTCACAAGACTAAACCAGGAAGAAGCTGAATCCCCGAATAGACCAACAAGGTCTGAAGTTGAGGCAGGAATTAATAGCCTACCAACCAAAAAAAAAAGTCCAGGACCAGATGGGTTCACAGCCGAATTCTACCAGAGGTACAAAGAGGAGCTGGTACCATTCCTTCTGAAACTATTCCAAACAATCCAAAAAGCGGGAATCCTTCCCAAATCATTTTATGAGACCAACATCATCCTGATACCAAAACCTTTGTGTATATACCTTTTGGGTATATACCCAAAGGATTATAAATCATTCTATTACAAAGACACATGCACATGTATGTTTATTGCAGCACAACTAAAAAAGAAAATTTCAGGCCATTATCCAAGATAAACACTTATATGAAATATCTCGATAACATACTGGCAAACCAAATCCAACAGCACATCAAAAAGCTTATCCATCATGATCAAGGTGGCTTCATCCCTGGGATGCAAGGCTGGTTCAACATACACAAATTTATAAATGTAGTCCATCACAAAAACAGAACCAAAGACAAAAACCACATGATTATCTCAATAATCATACTGAATTGGCAAAAGCTGGAAGCATTCCCTTTGAAAACCAGTACAAGGCAAGGATGTTCTCTCTCACCACTCCTATTTAACATAGTATTGGAAGTTTTGGCCAGGGCAATCAGGCAAGAAAAAGAAATAAAGGGTATTAAATTAGGTAAACAGGGAGTCAAATTGTATATATTTGCAGACAACATGATTTTTTTTTAGAAGACCCCATCGTCTCAGCCCAAAATCTCCTTAAGCTTATAAGCAATTTCAGCAAAGTCTCAGGGTACAAAATCAATGTGCAAAAATCACAAGCACTCCTATAAACCAATAACAGGCAAACAGAGAGCCCAATCATGAGTGAACTCCCATTCACAATTTCTACAAACAGAATAAAGTACCTAGGAATACAACTAACAAGGGCTGTGAAGGCCCTCTTCATGAAGAACTGCTCAAGGAAATAAAAGAATATATAAACAGATGAAAAAACATTCCATGTTCATGGTTAGCAAGAATCAATATTGGGAAAATGGCCATACTGCCCAAAGTAATTTATAGATTCAGTGCTATCCCCATCAAGCTACCATTGACTTTCTTCACAGTATTGGGAAAAACTCCCTTAAATTTCATATGGAAGCAAAAAAGAGCCCACATAGCCAAGACAATCATAAGCAAACACACACACACACACACACACACACACAAAGCTGGAGGCATAACGCTACCTGACTTCAAACTATACTACAAGGCTACAGTAATCAAAACAGCATGGCGCTGGTATCAAAACAGAGATATAGACCAATGGAACAGAACAGAGGCCTCAGAAGTAACGCCACACATCTACAACCATCTGATCTTTGAAAAACCTGACAAAAACAAGCAACGGGAAAGGATTCTCTATTTAATAAATGGTTCTGGGAAAACTGGCTAGCCATATGCAGAAAGCTCAAACTGGATCTCTTCCTTACACCTTATACAAAAATTAACTCAAGATGGATTAAAGACTCAAACATAAGACCTATCGCCATAAAAACCCTAGAAGAAAACCTAGGCACTACCATTCAGGATATAGGCGTGGGCAAGGACTTCATGACTAAAACACCAAAAGCAATGGCAACAAAAGCCAAAATAGACAAATGGGATCTAACTAAACTAAAGAGCTTCTACACAGCAAAAGAAACTATCATTAGAGTGAACTGGCAACCAATAGAATGGAAAAAAATGTTTGCAATCTATCCATCAGACAAAGGGCTAGTATCCAGAATCTATAATGAACTGAAACAAATTTACAAGAAAAAACCAAACAACCCCATCAAAAAGTGGGCAAAGTATATGAACAGACACTTTTCAAAAGAAGACATTTATGCATAGCCAACAAACATATGAAAAAAAGCTCATCGTCACTGGTCATTAGAGAAATGCAACTCAAAACCACATTGAGATACCATCTCACACCAGTTAGAATGGCAATTATTAAAAAATCAGGAGGCAACAGATACTAGAGAGGATATGGAGAAATGGGAATGCTTTTATACTGTTGTTAGGAGTGTAAATTAGTTAACCATTATGGAAGACAGTGTGGTGATTCCTCAAGGATCTAGAAATAGAAATACCATTTGACCCAGCAATCCCATTATTGGGTATATACCCAAAGGATTATAAATCATTCTATTATAAAGACACATGCACACATATGTTTATTGTGGCACTGTTCACAATAGCAAAGACTTGGAACCAACCCAAATGCCCATCAATGATAGGCTAGATCAAGAAAATACAGCACATATATGCCATGGAATACTATGCAGCCATAAAAAAGGATGAGTTCATGTCCTTTGTAGGGACATAGATGAAGCTGGAAACCATCATTCTCAGCAAACTGACACAAGAACAGAAAACCAAACACTGCATGTTCTCACTCATAAATTTATGTTGAACAACGAGCAGACATGGACACAAGGATGGGAACATCACACATTGGGGCCTGTCAGGGGGTGAGGGGCTACGGGAGGGTTAGAAGGGGGGTGGAGGGCTGGGGGAGGGATAGCATTAGGAGAAATACCCAATGTAGATGACTCTCCTTCTGCCTTATGCCCCTTAGCTGAATTCTTTCTTCGGAGGAGGCAAGAACTGAGGTTGCTGTAGACCCATATGGATTCACCATTGGTAACAGTATCACACTACCTGATCTCAAAATTGCTAACTATAAAGCTATGGTAATCAGGGCACCATGCTACTGGCATAAACACAGATCAATGGAATACAATAGAGGGCCCATAAATAAATCCACACATGTACAATCAATACATTTTCAACATAGATGCCAAGAACACAAAATTGAGGAAGACCAAGTTTTTCAATAAATGGTGCTGGATAAAATGGATTTCCACATGCAAAAAAAAAAAGAAATGAAATTACACTCTTATCTAATGTCCAGGCACAAAAACAACACAAAATGGATTAAAAACTTAAATGTAAGTCCTGAAATTATAAAACTACTAGAAGAAAACACAAGAGAAATCTCCATCACATTGTTCTGGGCAATGATGTTTTGAATATGATCTCAGGAGCACAGGCAACAAAAGCAGAAACAGACAAATGGCATCACATTAAACTAAACTTTTCTGCACAACAAAGAAAACAATCAACAAAGTGAAGAAACAATCTATGGAATAGGGCACAATATTTGAAAAGCATGCAACTGATAAGGAGTTAATATCTAAAACCATACATAAGGAACTCAACTCAGTAGCAAGGAAACAAATAACCCAATTAAAAAATAAGCAAAGGACTGGGGCAGACATTTCTCAAAAGATGGCTTGCAAATGTCCTACAGATTCATGAAAAAATGCTCAGCATAACTAATCAGCAGGGAAATGCAAATTAAAATCACGATGAGATATCATTTCACACCTGATAGAATGACTATGAGAGAAAAGACAAGATAATGTTGGGGAGGATGTGGAGAAAAGAGAACCATAGTACACTGATAATGGGAATATATAAATTAGTACGGCCATTATTGAAAGCAATATAAAGGTTCCTCAAAAATTAAAATTAGAACTACCATATGATCCAGCAATCCCATGACTGGGTATATATCTAAAGGATTTGAAATCAATATGTTGAAAAGTTGTCTGCATGCCAATGTTTTTTGGTTTTTTGCACATTATTTACAATAGCCTAGATATGGAATCAACCTAAGCATCCATCAGCAAATAAATGAATAAAGAAACTGTGAGATACACACACACACACACACAATGGAATATTATTTTACATCTATACATATATATACTATTATATATATACATACTACTATATATACATATATTACATTATGTACATAATACATTATGTATTATATATGTACACATAAAATACATAATATATAATAGTATTATGATAGTATACATAGTTATAATATATAGTATAATTATAATATACATATTATAGTATAATATATACTGTTACTCTATATAAACTAGATAACATATGCTATTATATAAACTATTATAATATATAGTAGTATATACACACACACACACATACAATGGAACACTATTCAGCCTTTAGAAAGAAGAAAATTCTGGCATTTGCAGCAACATGGATAAGCCTGGGGGACATAATATCAAGTGAAATAAGCCACGCACAGAAACACAAATAGCACATGATCTCACTTATATGTGGAATCTAAATGAGTTGAATTCACAAAAACAGAGAGTAGAATGGTGGTTATCAGGGGCTGCAGGGGAGGGGATCAGGAAGATATTGGTCAAAGGATATGAAATTTCAATTAGACAGAAGGAATAAATTCAAGAGATCAATTGTACAACATGATGACTGTAGTTAATAACAATGAAATGTAAAAAAACAAAAAACAAAAAACAATGAAATGTATACTTGAAAATTTCTAAGAGATTAGATGTTAAGTATTCTTGCCACATAAAAATAATAACTATGTGAGGTAATGCATATGTTAATTAGCTTGATTTAGCCATTTTACAATAGGTATATAATTCAAAATATGATGTTGTACACCAGAAATATATACCATTTTTTCTCATTTAAAAAATAAGTAATAAAAATAAGTTTTTAAAAGCCAACATGACCTTAATACTAATGCTTGTTAATAACAACAAAAAAGCCCATAGACCAATTTCATTTATTATGGACATAAAAATTCCAAACATAATGCTATCAAATCAAACCCAGTTTTTCCTGGAAATAATAAAATGCCATGAACATATAGTACTGTAATTTTTATCTACTATGTACATAAAGATGTTCCCAGGAGATTATTAAAATTAAAATTACTAGGTTGTACTCTCAAAGCTGCAGTTAGGATGGAATAAAGGAATGTGAATTTTATGAAGTCCCTCTTCCCAACAGACACCCTTAGGCAATTATGACGTATGTAGTTATGTGGGATGAGAACTCAATTTAAGGAAACAATCAATAGTTTTTTATAGAAATGCAAATGTAATTTGTTAAATCAATCTCTGTAATTCAGTATATCAACAAATGAGGAAAACTAACAAATATTAGTCTCCAAGTCAGTAGACAGTTTAAAAATTAATAAAGTTTGGTGGTAATTAACAATAAAGTTGAAGGTATGGCATGTTTTTTGCTTTTTGTTTTGTTTTTTTTTGAGATGGAGTCTTGCTCTGTCACCCAGGCTGGATCTCAGTTCACTGCAACTTCTGCCTCCTGGGTTCAAGCAATTCTCCTGCTTCAGTCTCCCAAGTAGCTGGGATTACAGGCATGAGCTACTGTGCCTGGCCAGCATGTAATTTTCTTTGCCATTAATATCCAGAAACCAGAAGCTCACCAAAATTAATCAACTTTGTTTAAAGGTTTATTGCATCCTCATGGGGGTGGGGAAGTTGGCTCTTGCTTACTCAATAGGAAAGCTTACAACAAAACTATTATAATTAAAATAGTATGGTATGTGCATAGGAATAATTAAGTAGGTGACTGAAACAGAATACAACATTCAAAATTGAATTCAAAGAATAAATGGGTACCTAATATATGATCTAGTCAACACTCAAATTCAGTAGGGAGAATTAGTCTTATATTTAATTAAAAAGTACTAGTAAAATAGCCTATCTGGACAAAGAAAAACTAAACCTTTACATTATACTATATAAACACATTTCAGATAGATATCTGAATATAAAATGTAAGTCTATAAAAATATTCTAGGAGAATGCATAAAAAGTATGTATATCTCAAAGTGGAATCAACCTGATAGAATCAATAACATAAAAGCTGTGAAACCATAATGGGAAAAAATGACAGATTAAAAAAAAACTTTTAAAAAATAAGCTACGTATAACATACACACAAAAAGCACACAAATAACACAAATCAAACACTCCTGCAAACGCAGCAAGTCAAAGAAGAAGTTGATTTTTAACTACAGGAAGCCAAACCTAACATTTTTCCCCAATCACTATCTACTCCCACTGCCCCAAAGGTAACCACTATCCTGTTCTGTAATACTTTAGTGCAGTTTTGCTTGTTTTTAAACTTTATTTAAGCTGAATTACCTTGAGAGAGCCTTCTAAAATGAAAGGAATCTTTTCCTTCTCTTTTTCTTTTTCTTGATCTGATATGTCTGTTTTGCTGATTCCTTTGTTACCTATAACCAGACAAAATTAAACTTCTTAGTAACTCTTAAATAAGATATCATAGAAGGACTAAATCTCTGGGTTAGACGAGACCTCAAAGGCTATCAAGTTCAACTTTACATTTATTTACCTCTGATTTTTTTCTTGCCATTTCCAGAATGAACATCTGAAGTGGGACTGAGCCACGTCAGTGATGGGGAACTCAGTTTCCGGGGACAGTGCATTCCATTCTCAGTGTGTTGATGTGTTGCAGCTTTTATTGAACTGCAGTCTCTCTCCCTAAAGCTTTCACCTAATAATCCTAGTTTACCACCTTAAGACTACACAGAACAAATCTAATGTTTCCATCTATACTGAAGCCCGTCCCTTGCCATTGTAGTCATTCTCTTTTGAAGGCTTATGTTTTTCCTGACTTGGGAGACCTGAAACTGAGTGCAATATCTATCAGGTGCATTCAATCCTAAATTAACCATCATCTAGATTTTCACAGGCTTTTGGTCTTTTCAGTAGCATTATAAAGAAAAGGCAATAAATTCACATTTTTTTCTTACTAATAGGTAGGTGTGGCCCTGGACGTGAGTGTTAGAGGGCAGCCCTACCTATTTTTTTTTTTTTTAACATATAGTCCTATCTATTTTTCTTTTCCTCCATTTTTTTTAAAGGTACTTAATGCTCTCCTTCTACGTCCGCATCAGGACCCAGAACTGATGGATTAAACAACCGTTTTGGTCGATATGGTAAATGGTTCATCATCAGCTTGGTTTCATAAGGTTTACTTTAGAATCATGCCATGTATAAACTCCTTTGGTCACTGACAGAGGCTCCTAAAATTTTGGAAATTATGCAGCATTGCTTCTTTTTTTTTCCCAATTTATTTATTTTATTGCATTTTAGGTTTTGGGGTACATGTGAAGTACATGCAAAATTGTTGCATAGGTACACACGTGGCAGTGTGATTTGCTGCCTTCCTCCCCATCACCTACATCTGGCATTTCTCCCCTTGCTATCTCTCCCCAGCTCCCCACCCCCCCACCGTCCTTCCCCTATTTCCCCCCAACTGACCCCAGTGTGTAGTGCTCCCCTCCCTGTGTCCATGTGTTCTCATTGTTCAACACCCGCCTATGAGTGAGAACATGCGGTGTTTGATCTTCTGCAATTCTGTCAGTTTGCTGAGAATGATGGTCCCAGGTTCATTCATGTCCCTACAAAGGATACAAACTCATCGTTTTTGATGGCTGCATAATATTCCATGGTGTATATGTGCCACATTTTCCCTATCCAGTCTATCGTCGATGGGCATTTGGGTTGGTTCCAGGTCTTTGCTATTGTAAACAGTGCTGCAATGAACATTCGTGTGCACGTGTCCTTATAGTAGAACGATTTGTAATCCTTTGGATATATATCCAGTAATGGGATTGCTGGGTCGAATGGAATTTCTATTTCTAGGTCCTTGAGGAATCGCCACACTGTCTTCCGCAATGGTTGAACTAATTTACACTCCCACCAACAGTGCAAAAGTGTTCCTATTTCTCCACATCCTCTCCAGCATCAGTTGTCTCCAGATTTTTTAATGATTGCCATTCTAACTGGCGTGAGATGGTATCTCAATGTAGTTTTGATTTGCATTTCTCTGATGACCAGTGATGATGAGCATTTTTTCATATGTTTGTTGGCCTCATGTATGTCTTCTTTTGTAAAGTGTCTGTTCATATCCTTTGCCCACTTTTGAATGGGCTTGTTAGTTTTTTTCTTGTAAATCTGTTTTAGTTCTTTGTAAATTCTGGATATCAGCCCTTTGTCAGATGGGTAAACTGCAAAAATTTTTTCCCATTCTGTTGGTTGCCGATTCACTCTAATGACTGTTTGAACTGTTTCTTTTGCTGTGCAGAAGCTGTGGAGTTTGATTAGGTCCCATTTGTCTATTTTGGCTTTTGTTGTCAATGCTTTTGGTGTTTTGGTCATGAAGTCTTTGCCTACACCTATGTCCTGAATGGTTTTGCCTAGATTTTCTACTAGGGTTTTTATGGTGTTAGGTCTTATGTTTAAGTCTTTAATCCATCTGGAGTTAATTTTAGTGTAAGGTGTCAGGAAGGGGTCCAGTTTCTGCTTTCTGCACATGGCTAGCCAGTTTTCCCAACACCATTTATTGAACAGGGAATCCTTTCCCCATTGCTTGTTTTTGTCAGGTTTGTCAAAGATCAGATGGTTGTAGATGTGTGGTGTTGCCTCCGTGGCATCTGTTCTGTTCCATTGGTCTATATCTCTGTTTTGGTACCAGTACCATGCTGTTTTGATTGCTGTAGGCTTGTAGTATAGTTTGAAGTCTGGTAGTGTGATGCCTCCCGCTTTGTTCTTTTTGCGTAGAATTGACTTGGCTATGCGAGCTCTCTTTTGGTTCCATATGAAGTTCAAGGTGGTTTTTTCCAGTTCTGCGAAGAAGGTCATTGGTAGCTTGATGGGGATAGCATTGAATCTGTAAATTACTATGGGCAGTATGGCCATTTTCACGATATTGATTCTTCCTAACCATGAACATGGAATGTTTCTCCATCTGTTTGTGTCCTCTCTTATTTCGTTGAGCAGTGGTTTGTAGTTCTCCTTGAAGAGGTCCTTTACATTCCTTGTTAGTTGTATTCCTAGGTATTTTATTCTCTTTGTGGCAATTGTGAATGGAAGTTTGTTCTTGATTTGGCTCTCTTTAAGTCTGTTACTGGTGTATAGGAATGCATGTGATTTTTGCACATTGATTTTGTATCCTGAGACTTTGCTGAACTTGCTTATCAGTTTCTGGAGATTTGGGGCTGAGACGATGGGGTCTTCTAAATATACAATCATATCGTCTGCAAATAGAGACAATTTGACTTCCTCCTTTCCTATTTGAATGCCCTTTATTTCTTTTTCTTGCCTGATTGCTCTGGCTAGAACTTCTAATACTATATTGAATAGCAGTGGTGAGAGCGGGCATCCTTGTCTGGTGCCACATTTCAAGGGGAATGCTTCCAGTTTTTGCCCATTCAGTATGATATTGGCTGTTGGTTTGTCAAAAATAGCTTTTATTATTTTGAGATACGTTCCATCAATACCTAGCTTATTGAGGGTTTTTAGCATAAAGGGCTGTTGAATTTTGTCAAAGGCCTTCTCTGCATCAATTGAGATAATCATGTGGTTTTTGTCTTTGGTTCTGTTTATGTGGTGAATTACGTTTATAGACTTGCGTATGTTTAACCAGCCTTGCATCCCCAGGATGAAGCCTACTTGATCATGGTGGATAAGCTTTTTGATGTGCTGTTGCAATTGGCTTGTCAGTATTTTATTGAAGATTTTTGCATCTATGTTCATCATAGATATTGGCCTGAAGTTTTCTTTTCTTGTTGAGTCTCTTCCGGGTTTTGGAATCAGGATGATGTTGGTGTCATAAAATGATTCGGGAAGAATTCCCTCTTTTTATATTGTTTGGAATAGTTTCAGAAGGAATGGTACCAGCTCCGCTTTGTATGTCTGGTAGAATTCGACTGTGAACCCGTCTGGACCTGGGCTTTTTTTGGGTGGTAAGCTCTTAATTGCTGCCTCAACTTCAGACCTTGTTATGGGTCTGTTCAGGGTTTTGGCTTCTTCTGGTTTAGGCTTGGCAGGAGGCAAGTGTCCAGGAATTTATCCATTTCTTCCAGGTTTATTAGTTTATGTGCATAGAGTTGTTTATAATAATCTCTGATGATGGTTTGAATTTCTGTGGAATCTGTGGTGATATCCTCTTTATCATTTTTTATTGCATCAATTTGGTTATTCTCTCTTTTCTTTTTTATTAATCTGGCTAGTGGTCTGTCTATTTGGTTGATCTTTTCAAAAAACCAGCTCCTGGATTTATTGATTTTTTGAAGGGTTTTTTGTGTTTCTATCTCCTTCAGTTCTGCTCTGATCTTAGCTATTTCTTGTCTTCTGCTAGACTTTGAGTTTTTTTGATCTTGCTCCTCTAGCTTTTTCAGTTTTGACGATAGGGTGTCAATTTTTTATCTCTCCTTGCTTCTCATGTGGGCACTTATTGCTATATATTTTCCTCTAGACACTGCTTTAAATGTGTCCCAGAGATTCTGGTATGTTTTGTCTTCATTCTCGTTGGTTTCGAAGAACATCTTTATTTCTGTCTTCATTTCATTGTTTATCCAGTCAACATTCAAGAGCAAGTTGTTCAGTTTCCATGAAGCTGTGTGGTTCTGGATTAGTTTTTGAATTCTGAGTTCTAACTTGATTGCACTGTGGTCTGAGAGACTGTTTGTTACGATTTCCGTTCTTTTGCATTTGCTGAGGAGTGATTTACTCCCAATTATGTGGTCAATTTTAGAGTAGGTGTGATGTGGTGCTGAGAAGAATGTATATTCTGTGGATTTGGGGTGGAGAGATCTGTAAATGTCTATTAGGTTTGCTTGGTCCAGGTCTGAGTTCAAGTCCTGGATATCCTTGTTAATTTTCTGTCTGGTTGATCTGTCTAATGTTGACAATGGGGTGTTAAAGTCTCCCACTATTATTGTGTGGGAGTCTAAGTCTCTTTGTAAGTCATTAAGAACTTGCCTTATGTATCTGGGTGCTCCTGTATTGGGTGCGTATATATTTAGGATCGTTAGCTCTTCTTGTTGCATTGATCCTTTTACCATTATGTAATGTCCCTCTTTGTCTCTTATGATCTTTGTTGCTTTAAAGTCTAATTTATCAGAGATGAGAATTGCAACTCCTGCTTTTTTTTTGCTCTCCATTTGCTTGGTAAATCTTCCTCCATCCCTTTATTTTGAGCCTTTGTGTATCCTTACATGTGAGATGGGCTTCCTGGATACAGCACGCCGATGGGTTTTGGCTTTTTATCCAATTTGCCAGTCTGTGTCTTTTGATTGGGGCATTTAGTCCATTTACATTTAGGGTTAATATTGTTATGTGCGAATTTGATACTGCCATTTTGGTGCTAGCTGGGTGTTTTGCCCTTTAGTTGAGCTGGTACTTGTTGTTCCTTTATATGTGTAGAGCCTCTTTCAGGAGCTCTTGTAGAGCTGGCCTGGTGGTGACGAAATCTCTGAGTACTTGCATGTTCACAAAGGATTTTATTTTTCGTTCACTTATGAAGCTTAGTTTGGTTGAATAGGAGATTCTGGGTTGAAAGTTCTTTTCTTTAAGGATGTTGAATATTGGCCCCCACTCTCTTCTGGCTTGTAGGGTTTCTGCTGAGAGATCTGCTGTGAGTCTGATGGGCTTCCCTTTGTGGGTAACCCGGCCTTTCTCTCTGGCTGCCCTTAGTATTTTCTCCTTCATTTCAACCCTGGTGTATCTGACGATTATGTGCCTTGGGGTTGCTCTTCTTGACAAATATCTTTGTGGTGTTCTCTGTGTTTCCTGGACTTGAATGTTTGCCTGCCTTGCTAGGTTGGGGAAGTTTTCCTGGATAATATCCTGAAGAGTATTTTCCAGCTTGGATTCATTCTCTTCATCGCATTCAGGTACACCTATCAAATGTAGATTAGCTCTTTTCACATAGTCCCACATTTCTTGGAGATTTTGTTCATTCCTTTTTACCCTTTTTTCTCCAGTCTTGCCTTCCCATTTTATTTCATTAAGTTGATCTTCAACCTCTGATATCCTTTCTTCTGCTTGGTCAATTCGGCTGTTGATACTTGTGCATGCTTCGCGAAGTTCTCATGTTGCGTTTTTCAGCTCCATCAATTCACTTATATTCCTTTCTATTTTGTCCATTCTTGTTAGCATTTCATCAAATCTTTTTTCTTTATGAGAAATCCTTCTTACTTTGGCTACCATAAATAATGAAAATTATTAACAAGCAGTCCATTTCCTTTGGACAAGCTTAATGAAATATCATTATTTTCTAGATGAATTGCCTCATTGTTTCACTTCTTTTCCTTGACCAAGTATCTTTCTAAGTGCCTATTTTACTCCCTTTGTCACCATCTTCCCCTCTCCTCCACAGCCTCAAGGCCACAATACTAGAACCACCACAACATCATCAACAACAAAGCTATCTATTGATCAAATATCTTTTCACATCCCTGCCACAGGCCCCCAAAAATCTCTTTCCCCATTACTTTTAGATTCCTACTCCCAGTTACTGTTGGGACCCTTTTGTTTGCTGTTCTAAGAAAGATACTGTTTTAATCTCACTTTTGGAACCTATAATTATACAGATAGATATCTACTAACTCCAAATTTACCTCCTATATTGTTAACAAATCTTAGATAGCTTAATTTACCAACCCTACCAAAAAAGGCATTTGAAATTTCTCTAACATGTAATTTTTGATCTGCACAATGGATGGAATATACCAGATTTGACAGGAAATGGGGTCAATATGAACAAATATTCTATCATTGCACTCAGGTACAATCCCATATTTGGAATGCAGCTACTCTATTTACTAGAGAAAGTGAAGAGTCACAGGAAATTTTTTGGGTAATTATTTTTAATGTTGAAATATTCACAGTCTTGATTAAATTGAGAGATAGACAAATGTACTCAAATTTTATTCTAGGTATAAGTTGAACTAGTTACTTACTTTTAGATTTTTTAAGGGAAAAAATTTTGCTAGCAGAAGCCATTTTGGTACTAGCAGAAGATTTCAGTTCCAGCTGAGTCCTGGTCCTAATAATTTCCTCATTCATTTTAGCTTCCTGATATATAGCTTCTTCTTTTGTGATCCAATCTTGAATAGATTTTGCAACAAGTTCTAAATAATTCCTAAACAAAACAAGAGCAGATGAAAATTGAGTTATTATTAAAGTCAATAAATACTAAACATATTGTCTGTGCAAATAAACTCTTCAAAAATGAACTGATCCTAAACTGCTCATGTCACAAATATAATGAGTTTGAATATATCCTAGATGTATTTTGTATAAAATAGTCAAATACAAATATCCAGGGAGCATATGAAAAATGCCCTTCATCCAGAGTTAAAGATATGTAAATTTAAAAATGAGATCTTTCATTTGACTCACTAGGCTTTGGGTTTAAGAAAAAAAAAAAAAAAAGAAATGAGATCTTTCCACCAAAGTGAAGGATTAACAGGTTCAATAATACCAAGGGTTGATGACAGTTTGAAGAGATGATCACTTTCACCACTGTTAGTTGGCGAATAATATGATTCAATCTCTCTTTTGGGAAATTTTATACCACATTAGAAAATTTTAAAATTGATCACTAGTGAATGATCACTGGATTAACTAAATCACTCTAGCTTAGCAATGAAACTCACTCTAACTTAGCAATGAAACCTTATGAATATGCACAGCTTAGACACTATTCTCTAACTGCTTTTATGTTTATGATTCCATAAGCAATCTGTTGCTTACCAAGAGTCAGTCATACTTGTTCCCAAATTCATTCACATCACTTATACCGACTAGTGTAATTATTTAAATTAAATGTTATACACACTTAGATGAATGTCCAAAGAGAGTTGTTTCTGAGGAAATTAGTTGCGAAATTTAGATTTGACAATAAAAATTAGTTATTGTCAAATTATGTGAAAGTGAGGCTTAAAGTTTTGAAAAAATAAAGCTACATGGATTATATACTCAGGTTGCTTAATAGTTTTCTTTGGTTTTTCATCCTTTTTGGAGAAATAAACTACAAATGTAAACAATGAATTATGTGGGTACTCAACATCTTCATTTAGAAGGTAATGGATCTCTCGAACTCAGCATGTCCCCAAATGAACCCCGGATCTACTCCAACCTGCAGCATCCAAATTCTCTGGCATTTTAGCTGATGGCAAGTCTATACTTCCTGTTAAGCAGGTCAATATCCCAATGTTCTCCTTGATTACTCTTATTTTCTTATACTCTTTTTCTAATATTTCGCAAAATCTAAATTATTTTTTTAATCATCTAAAAATAATTTTTAAAAACATATATTTATAATATATTCAAAAATCTAGTGACTTCTCACCTCCTTTACTGATATTTCCCTGGTCTAAGCCATTACCATCTCTTGCTAGGATTTCTGCAATAACCTCCAACTGGTTTCCCTGCTCCTACCTTGGACCCCCAAAGTCGATTTTCAGCACAGCAACTAGAGTGATCCTTGCAATTCTTAAGTCAGATCATGTCTTTCCTCTGCTCAGATCTTTTTAATGAGACTGCATGTCAAATAAAAAGCAGAATACTTACAAGTAACCTACACCGAGGGAACATAGACATATATGCAGCTCAATCAGTTTTCAAATGAGAGGACAAAATAAATATTAAGCGTGAAATTATTCAGAAAGTTTATCACATATAGGTACTTTCTGAAAGATTTACTCACAATGTATTCCAGTTGCATTAAAAAAATTAGAGAAGACAACATTGGATGTAAATTAAAAGGTCAAGAAAAAAAGCAGTACAATTTACAGTTAAATGTAAGTGTGCTACTTATTTGTGATTGAAAACTATTGCTTTACAATGAGAAACAATCGTTCTAGACAATTTCAAAATGAGAAGTAGGGATTTGCTCGGGGTAAATTAAATTATGTTAAATTTAAAAATATTTTTGTGAAATAATATTGATACTTATTAACTCCAGATACGAGATAAAAATATTTCAACATGTTATTTAAAAGGGTAAGTAGTCCCGGCCTGGTGGCTCACACCTGTGCACTTTGGGAGGCTGAAGTGGTTGGATCACCTGCGGTGATCAGCAGCCTGACCAACATGGGGAAATCCTGTCTCTACTGAAAATACAAAATTAGCCGGGCGTGGTGGCGCACGCCTGTAATCCCAGCTACTCGAGAGGCTGAGGCAGCAGAATCACTTAAAGCCGGAAGGCAGAGGTTGCGGTGAGCCGAGGCTGTGCCACTGCACTCCAGCCTGGGCAACAAAAGCAAAACTCTATCTCAAGAAAAAAAAATAAATAAAGAAAAAAAGGGTAAATATAACCTCTACAAGAATATAAATAGAATTTATAATGTTTAAAAAATCACACACTCAGAATGAATTTAGAATATTCAGTCTAACAAAATAAAATAGATTAACACTATATAGAAATATGTTTATAAAATTAAATGGTAAGAATGAGGCCAAACGCATTATCAACAAAAGTAAAGTGAATGGATTAAATTCTTTAACATTGAAAATACTTAACTTTATTTATTTTTTTGAGACGGAGTCTCGCTCTATCGCCAAGCTGGAGTGCAGTGGTGCCATTTTGGCACTGCAACCTCCGCCTCCTGGGTTCACGCAATTCTCCTGCCTCAGCCTTCTGAGTAGCTGGAATTACAGGCGTGTACCACCACGCCCAGCTAATTTTTGTATTTTTAGTGGAAACGAGGTTTCACCATGTTGGTCTGCCTGGTCTCAAACTCCTGACTTAGTGATCCTTCTGCCTCTGCCTTCCAAAGTGCTGGGATTACACGCGTGAGCCGCCACGCCCTGCCTAATTTTAATTATTATTAAAATCCTTTAAAAGACATAGGCTCTAAGAGTAATAAAATGCAAGGTGCTACTTATTTATTTATTTATTTTTGACAAGGTCTTGCTCTGTCCCCCAGGCTGGAGTGCACGGCTCACAGGTGCCTCAAAATCTTGGGCTTGAGCAATGCTCCCAGCTCAGACTCCCAAGTAGCTGGGACCACAGGTGTGCACCACCAGACCCAGCTAATTTTTGTATCGTTTGTAGAGACGGGGTTTTGCCATGTTGCCCAGGCTGGTTTCAAATTTCTGTCCTCAAGCAAGCGTCCTGCCTTGGCCTCCTGAAATGCTGGGATTACAGGCACGGGCCACTGGGCTGACTTCAAAGTGTTGTTTAAAAGAGATGTACACACAAATGAAATAATGCAGAAAGATAAAAGTGTGGCAGATGGCAGACTAAGAAGACAGAAGCCTACGTCTTTGTAACTTTTATGAGTGGCTGTACTATCTCTGAGGCACTGCCCAAGTCCGGATTTCTTGCTACAAGAGAAAAGTAATCCTTTTCTCAGTTTAACCCAAGTAGTCAATTTTCCACTAACCTAGTGAACTATAGTACCTAGCTGACATGTAAAATGATTGGGAAAGTTATACCAATAAATTCTTACATAAAGAAACACTACCCCAAAATATTAATACCAAACATAGTTACATACAAGGTAAAAAGTATTAACAGGAACCCAGAGGGACGCTTCATCAGATTGATAAAAGTCATCAATTAAGAAGGATTCAAAAATAAATTTACACAGACACACACATGCACACATGTCAAAAGTAATAATTTATCTACTCAAAAGAGGAGTAAATAAATCCATTATCATAAAGAGATATGAACATATCCTTCTCATAAACAGACATTAATCGTGAGAATATGCTGTTTAATTTTATGCCAATAGACTGGAAAATCTAGATGTCATGCATAATTCCCTAGGAAAACAGAAGTTACTCAAATAGATCGAAGAATTAACAAATCTAAATAGAGCATTACTTTTAGAAGAATTGAAAAAGTTACAGACAATTAATCCTTGATCTCTTCATATTACCGTTTATCTCCTTGGACCATCTAGTCCCTAGGAAGTCATAAGCTCAAAATGATTTTCCCTGTGAAGTTCTGTCATTCTTCTCAAAATGGATAATGTATAATACGAGGTCAACGATCACATGTCTGAACAAAGGGAAAACAACAGGCCTGTACTTAGCTTACAAAAGGTTAGCAACAGGGCCTTGAAAAAATCCTTGTAGTCCAACTTCTGACAATATTGTTTGTTTTTTGGAAGCTACAGACTTAAGATAAATGTGGAATGTTTTGAATGCCTTGTGTTCTGTGAAACTCCAGATCTATGGGCTTGCACCTTAATGAGACAAATGAGTTGACAAGCAGGTCTTGGAGGGAACCTGAGGCTGTGGCTTCTCTGCGTGAAGGGAACTCATGTAGTCCTTGGTGCTCATCTTTGGCAGCCATACACAACCAGTATGGGGAAGCAAAACCAGCTATGGATTGGCGTGGCTGCTGAGCTTCCTGATGAGATGAAGATGCTTGTTATGCTGCATTTCCCGCCCTGCATTCTTTTACCAAACTCGGTAAACGTAGAATTGGATTAAAGTCTATCACGTTGTGTTAATCTGGTGGTTAATTTGTACCTATAACTATCCTTTGCTGGAGCATCAGGTCATCAAAAAGCATACATAATAGTCAATTTATTACATGAGGCTATCATAGCACTGATACATCTGACACATTTGGGAGAATACCGTATATATCACCAGGAAGTGCATTATTGAGAGATGAAAATTTTATAGATATAAGTAATTTATCTATTTTAATGTTATAAAATCTAGAAAATAAATCACTGTGCTGGTTTTAATTATTTAATTTGTGATAATCTGAAGCTAAGGGTAGCTCAAATTTTTAAAATTTTCATTTACGGGGTGAGGAGTGTGTATGTGTACATATGCAACCCTAGGGTTTGGCTTTTCTGGGCAGTCTATGGTTTTTATTTCTATGTCAAGTGTGTCTTTTTCTTTTTAAAAATATTACGTTTTCTAACCATTTGTTGTGGTGCACAGAAATGCAATTAAAAATACAGTCTTGGACTGGTATGATGGCTCATGCCTGTAATCCCGGCACTTTGGGAAGCCGAGGCGGGCAGATCACGAAGTCAGGAGATCTAGACCATCCTGGCTAACATGGTGAAACCCCGCCTCTACTAAAATACAAAATAAAAAAGTAGCGGAGTGTGGTGGTGCGCACCTGTAGTCCCAGCTACCGGTAGTCTGAGGCAGGAGAATCACTTGAACCTGGGAGGTGGAGGGTGCAGTGAGCCAAGATCACACCACTGCACTCCAGTCTGACGACAGAACAAGACTCCATCTCAAAACAAAATAACCTCAAGGTAATTTCTGCTATTATTTTGTAATTTTTCTATAGATTGTTGTGGGATTTTCCTGTGTTGAGAAAACATTTCAAGTGTCAATAATTACATTTTCATCTCTTTTTTCCAATTCTTATAGTTTGACATTACAGTTTATTTATTTTGCTGGCTTACACTGTAATTGAATGTTAGTTAGAATAGACGATAGTGGTCAACTGTTTCGCTTCTAATTTTACACAGCATGCTCCTAGCATTTTCCATTAAGAATGTTTACCTCTTAACAGCTTCAACGGCATCCAGAGATAATAGGATAATTTCCTACAATTTACTGAGAAGAATTTAATTGCCAATCAAGAACTATATATACTATGCAAAATTATCTTTCAACAACAAAATTAACATGTAGACATCGTGAATACACAAAATTGATTTCATCACCAAAGGTCTTCACTATAGGAATTTCTAAAGCCCTTATTTCAGTAAAAATGGGAAATGCAATGGTAAACATGTTAATTTACACACACACACACTGTAAAAATGAATAAATTACCTAATTTGTGAGGTAAAAGATCAAGACAGAACTAAAGTTCTAGACTACAATAATATAAACTGTGGAATGATTGGGATATGTGAAATTAAAGTATTCTATTGTGCTTATGTTATTTGGGTAGAAAGTAAAGACATTGACCTTAGGCTTCATTACTTTAAAAGGCATAACACTTTATTTTTGATTTTGTTGCCTATGATTTTGGTCTCAAATCCAAAAAATTATTGCAAAGGCCAATGTGAAGGTATTATGTTTAAATCTTTAATCCATTTTGAGTTGATTTTTGTGTATACTTTAAGATAGCAATCCATTTTTTGAATTTTATTTTTAATTTAATAAATAAAAATGGTATATATTTATCATGTACAACATGTGGTTTTGAAATATGTATATATTGTGGAATGGCTAAATTGAATTAATTAACATACATACTATCTTGCATACTTATCATTTTTTCTGTAGTAAGAAGACTTAAAATTAGGAATCCAATCCGAGTGCTATTGTATTGCTGTCTACTCCTTTTAGTTCCATTAATGTTTTCTTTATGTTATTTTGCTGTTCAATGTTGTGTAAATATATATGAATAATTGGTCTACCTCCCTGGAGAACTGACCTTGTCATTATATAATGACTTTCTTTACTACATTTCTGACTACATCATTACATAATGTCTTTCTTTACCTTTTGTAACAATTTCTGACTTAAAGTCTATTTTATCTGATATAAGTGTAGACAACCCTGATCTCTTTTGGTTATTATTTTCATGGAATATCTTTTTTTATCTCTTCAATTTCACCTTATTTGTACCCTTAAATCTAAAGTGAGTCTCTTGTAGGCAGAGTATAGTTAGCTATTGTTTTATTGTCCATTCATCCACTCTGGATTGGAGAATTTAATTCATTTAAAATAATTATCGATGAACTGTTGCCATTTAGTTCACTGTTTCCTTTTATCCTCATTCATGTAATACAGTATATTACATTTATTGATTTGTATATATTGAACCATTCTTGCATTCCAGTTTTAAATTTCACTTGATTATGTTGAATAATTTTCAATTTTGTTGTATGGTTCTTTGGTTTCTTTCTTACTCTTTTGCTGTCTTCCTTATTGACTGGATGATATACTGGCAAGCCGATTGCAACAGCACATCAAAAAGCTTATCCACCATGATCAAGTAGGCTTCATTCTAAGGATGCAAGGCTGGTTCAACATACGCGAGTCTATAAACATAATTCACCACATAAACAGAACCGAAGACAAAAACCACATGATTATCTGAACTGATGCAGAGAAAGCCTTTGACAAAATTCAACAGCCCTTTATCCTAAAAACCCTCAATAAACTAGGTACTGATGGAACATATCTGAAGATAATAAAAGCTATTTACAACAAACCAACAGCCACTATCACACTGAATGGCAAAAACTGGAAGCATTCCCCTTGCAATCTGGCACTAGACAAGAATGCCCTCTCTCACCACTCCTATTCAATACAGTATTGGAAGTTCTAGCCAGAGCAATCAGGCAAGAAAAAGAAATGAAGGGTATTCAAATACCTTTTGAATATTTGAAAAGGAGAAAGTAAAATTGTCTCTATTTGCAGATGACATGATTGTATAGTTAGAAGACCCCATTGTCTCAGCCCAAAATCTCCTGAAACTGACAAGCAACTTCAGCAAAGCCTCAGGATAAAAAATCAATGTGCAAAAATTACAAGCATTCCTGTACACCAGTAACAGACTTAGAGCCAAATCAAGAACGAACTGCTATTCACAATTGCTACAAAGACAATAAAATACCTAGGAATACAACTAACAAGGAACGTAAAGGACCTCTTCAAGGAGAACTACAAACCACTGCACAACGAAATAAGAGCAGACACAAACAGATGGAGAAACATTCCATGTTCATGGTTAGGAAGAATCAATATTGTGAAAATAGCCATACTGCCCAAAGTAATTTATAGATTCAACACTATCCTCATCAAGCTACCAATGACCTTCATCACAGAACTGGAAAAAAACACCTTAAACTTCATATGGAACCAAAAGAGAGCCCACATAGCCAAGTCAATTCTAAGCAAAAAGAACAAAGCAGGAGGCATCACACTACTGGACTTCAAACTATACTACAAGGCTACAGCAATCAAAACAGCATGGTACTGGTACCAAAACAGAGATATAGACCAATGGAACAGAACAGAGGCCACGGAGGCAACACCACACATCTACAGCCATCTGATCTTTGACAAACCTGACAAAAACAAGCAATGGGGAAAGGATTTCCTGTGTAATAAATGGTGTTGGGAAAACTGGTTAGCCATGCGCAGAAAGCAGAAACTGGACCCCTTCCTGACACCTTACACTAAAATTAACTCCAGATGGATTAAAGACTTAAACATAAGACCTAACACTGTAAAAACCCTAGAAGAAAATCTAGGCAAAACCATTCAGGACATAGGCATAGGCAAGGACTTCATGACCAAAACACCAAAAGCATTGGCAACAAAAGCCAAAATAGACAAATGGGACTTAATCAAACTCCACAGCTTCTGCACAGCAAAAGAAACAGTCATTAGAGTGAATCGGCAACCAACAGAATGGGAAAAAATTTTTGCAGTATACCCATCTGACAAAGGGCTGATATACAGAATCTACAAAGAATGAAAACAGATTTACAAGAAAAAAACAAACAAGCCCATTCAAAAGTGGGCGAAGGATATGAACAGACACTTTACAAAAGAAGACATACATGAGGCCAACAAACATATGAAAAAATGCTCATCATCACTGGTCATCAGAGAAATGCAAATCAAAACTACATTGAGATACCATCTCACGCCAGTTAGAATGGCGATCATTAAAAATTCTGCAGACAACAGATGCTGGAGAAGATGTAGAGAAATAGGAACCCTTTTACACTGTTGGTGGGAATATAAATTAGTTCAACCATTGTGGAAGACAGTGTGGCAATTCCTCAAGGACCTAGAAATAGAAATTCCATTTGACCCAGCAATCCCATTACTGGGTATATATCCAAAGGGTTATAAATCATTCTACTATAAGGACACATGCACACGAATGTTCATTGCAGCACAGTTTACAATAGCAAAGACCTGGAGCCAACCCAAATGCCCATCCATGATAGACTGGACAGGGAAAATGTTGCACATATACACTACGGAATACTATGCAGCCATCAAAAACGGTGAGTTTGTGTCCTTTGTAGGGACATGGATGAACCTGGAAACCATCATTCTCAGCAAACTGACACAAGAACAGAAAATCAGACACTGCATGTTCTCACTCATAGGTGGGTGTTGAACAATGAGAACACGTGGACACAGGGAGGGGAGCATCACACACTGGGGTCTGTTGGGGGGAATAGGGGAGGGACAGCGGAGGGTGGAGAGTTGGGGAGCGAAAGCATGGGGAGAAATGCCAGAGATAGGTGATGGGGAGGATGGCAGCAAATCACACTGCCATGTGTGTACCTATGCAACTATCTTGCATGTTCTTCACAGGTACCCCAAAACCTAAAATGCAATAAAAATAATACATCCCTATAGTCAAAAGTTGGAGAATATTCCTTCCTGTCATACAAACTTTGAGCACTTATGAAAACTGACCACATATTAAACAACAGAGCAAGTATCAACAAATTTTGTAGCCTCAGTATTCCATAGAATATGTTACCTGATCATTATCTTAAAACGATAAACTGTTAACAAAAACGTAACACATAGCCAAGTGTTTAAAATGAAAACTCACATTTCTTTGTTAATTAATGGGTCAAGTAAGAAAGAATAATGGAAATTAGAAATAAAGATAATAAAAATACTGTCAGTCAGATACTTCTAGGTGTTGCAAAGGTGGTATTTAGGGAGAGATTTTGCCTTAAATGCTAATAAGAAAAAAGCCAACCAAAACTAATGAAAAACACCTCGAAATCACAAGATAATATATTAATTTAAAAGTTGAACATCAGAATAATCCAAAGAAATTAAAGAGAAGAAATAAACAAGATGATAGCAAAATTAAATGAGACAAAAGGAGAAAGAATCAGAAAGCAAGAACAGATTTCTTAAAACTATTTATTAATAAAACCAGCAAACCTTTTGCAAGATTTATGTAGAACAATAATAGAGAAATCACAGATTTAAAATGTTGGGAACAAAAAAGAATACAGATACATGTAACATAGATTTAAAAGAAAATATTGTAATCAACGTTGTGTCAATAATTTTGAAAACAAGTATAATGGTCAAATATCTGGAAAAATATAAATTATAAACCTAATTAAAATTAAATAGAAAATCTGAAGAGTCTAATAACCATGATAGAAGTTGCACCAGTAATCAAACATCTTCCCTGGGCCATATGTTTTTATCTGCAAGTTCTACCAAATGCCAAAGGAACATATATCTTAATTTTCCACATTCTATTTCAGAAAATGAAAAAAAATAGAAATAAAGAGGGAGAACATTCTCCAGTTAATTTATGAGGTTAATATAATCTCAATACCAAAACCAGATAGGAATATTTAAAGACAGGTAAAACTATAGCTGAATCTTGCCCATAAATACACATATAAATATTCTAGATAATATATTAGCAAAGCAAATGCAGCAATTACAGAAAAGATAACATAATGGAAAAATTTGGTTTACTACAGGAATGCAAGTTTGGTTCAACACTAGAATATCTGTTAATGAAATTAGCATTTTCACAGGTCAAAGAGAAAATATAAATACCTAAATTGATCCAGAAAAATCATTTTGTCGATATGACTTAATGACCACCTATGATTGAGAACTCATAGTAAACTAGAAATAAAATACTGACAAGCTAACTAAACACAACGAACTAATTAACTAAACTTTGTAAATTTGTTACCTGAATCCCACATTGGAGTGAAGAGCAATGTTCCAATATTCACAATGCAAACGTTGTACATTCATTGGATTATGAAAGACTAAAAGTAAAGAGTTGTCTTGGGTGTGGTAGTAAGAATCAACACACCTATACTGCTTATGGGCTTCTTGAAGGACCTGAAAATCAAAATAATTGCATTGTAGAATCTTTTTTATTTTCCCCAAGAGAAGGTCTCCTACTAGGGCATTTCTCTGCTCCCCTTTTCTTTCTACATTTACCTCCACATTGTTACTCAAGCTGAAATTCCCAGAGGATTCTTTCCTAACTGATAGGTGAGGGCATAAATGATAGATAGCTTCAGAAGCATTTCAGCAACACTTACAGAAAAACACATAGTAGGCATCAGGCAGAGAGGCATTTGCTCCAAGTGTTCTTCATTAAGGTTGGTAGGTCATCATTAAGCACAGCAGTCATTTATCTAGCATTTTCCATGCCCTGATACATACACCATCGAATTTTATCGTCATAAAACTCCAGACATTAATTAAATTGTGTTGACCATTTCTATGTATATGTCAAAGCCTTAACTGCTAATGTGATGATATTTGAAGATGGGGCTTTGGGGAGGTAATTAGCTTTGGATGGGCTTTGAGAGTAGGGTCCTCAAGATAGGATAAGTGCCCTTATAAGTAGAGGCAGCAGAGAACTTGTTCTCCCTCCCTCTTTCCCTTCATCACCGCCCCCTCTTCCTCTCTCTGCCAGGTGAGGACACAATGCGAAGGTGCAAGCCAGGAAGGAGGCCCTCACCAAAACCCAATCATGCTAGCACCCAGACCTCAGACTTGCAGCCTCCAGAACTGTGAGAAAATTTCTGTTGTTTAAGCCACTCAAGATGGCATTTTGACAGGGCAGCCCAAGTGGGCTAAAACAGAAGGTATGATCATTTTTCCCATTTCAGAACACTAGAATTCTCATTTTTTTTTTTTTAGCATAAATTGGGGCTAAGAGAGAATAAGGGACTTGTCTAAGAACACTATGTGTTATGGTGCCAGGGCTCATTCTGTTTTCCAACTCTAAATTTTACCATTTCGTGTTTTCTCCACTACACCATGCTGTGTTACATGAAGTGAAGTGAGTGGTCTTTCTGATAGATACCATTTCTACCTGCCTTCCAACTCTGGCCCTTTTTTTTTTTGTTTTGTTTTTGAGAAGGAGTTTCGCTCTTGTTACCCAGGCTGGAGTGCCATGGCGTGATCTCGGCTCACCGCAACCTCCGCCTCTTGGGTTCAGGCAATTCTCCTGCCTCAGCCTCCTGAGTAGCTGGGATTACAGGCATGCGCCACCATGCTCAGCTAATTTTTGGTATTTTTAGTAGAGACGGGGTTTCACCATGTTGACCAGGATGGTCTCGATCTCTTAACCTTGTGATCCACCCACCTCGGCCTCCCAAAGTGCCGGGATTACAGGCGTGAGCCACCGCGTCCGGCCCCCTTTTTTAGTTTTTTGAGACAGAGTTTCACTCTTATTGCCTAGGCTGGAGTGCAATGGTGCAATCAGCTCACTGCAACCTCTGCCTCCCACGTTCAAGTGATTCTCCTGCCTCAGCCTCCCGAGTAGCTGGGATTACAGGCATGAGCCACCATACCTGGCTAATTTTTGTATTTTTGGTAGAGATGAGGTTTTTCCATGTTGGTCAGGCTGGTCTTGAACTCCCGACCCCAGGTGATCCGCCTGCCTTGGCCTCCCAAAGTGCTGAGATTACAGGTGTGAGCCACCGCACCCAGCAACTCTGGCCCTTTCTAAAGCCTACTGTCCTCAGCATGCACTGCAGCAGCAGCCACCAATAGAGAGACACAGTGGGCAGCTGCTTATCCTGTTTCCTTTGTCAATCAACAATAAGGAAATTGTTGAGAGGAAAAATAAATTAGGCAGCTGAGGGCTTTTGTTTTTGTTTTTAGTATCAATCTGCTGTAGACAGCTTTTAGTTCTTTATTGTTTGTGTGATCTGAAGGCACGGAATGATATATTACATTTGAAAAGAGCTGCTTTAATTTTGCTTTCAATTCTACATTGGTGGTATAATCAAAACAACACATTTGCTTCCCCCAATTTAGTCCCCTGAACAAGTATCTTTATGAAGTGGCACTTTTACATCTGGTCCCTCAGAGCCAATATAAGAAACATACAATGGATATCTTTGCATTAAAAAAAAATTGCTATGCAGGGTAACCATCTAGTACCTATTGATGTGTTTTTGAAAAGCAAATTCTGCTCAGACTATGAACCCAGAAAACCATTGCATTTATGATGAACATACATCCTTCTTTCTTTTAGATAAGAAGAGCTTTGAAATCTTTGTGTTTTCATATTTGCTTTGGGGGGTGCTAAAAATACAGCACTAAGCTTCTCAGAGACATAGCTGCTCTCAATCAATATATAAAGTTTTCATATCGTATCTTCTCCTTTTTACTAATTGGTGCTTGTCTTTTATTCTGTATGTCTTTGGTCACATTAGTTATTTAGTTAAGTTTTGCATTAAAACTGAGTACCTACTGTGTGGCAGGCACAGTGCAGGTACTAGGAAAACAAAATTAAACAAACTAGATAAGATTTTCCTCTAAAATATGATTAAGTTTTTTTTTTTTTTTAAATTAGAGATGAGACCTTGCTAAGGCTGGCCCAGGCTGGCCCCTCTAAAGCCTAGCCTCAAATGATCCTCCTGTCTCAGCCTTCTGAATAGTTGGGACTATAGACCTGTGGCTTTATAGATTATTTTGGACTTGAGAGAAGTGTGCCCCAAAAGATAAAACAGATGGAATATCTGATATACAGAGAATGTACTAGAGCAGGGCAGGAGTGGAAGCAGGTAATCAGGAGGATATTGTTGTAGAATGAGAGGGTGGTAGTCATATAAAAGTAGGCCGGGCGCGGTGGCTCACATCTGCAATCCCAGCACTGTGGGAGGCCAAGGCAGGTGGATCACAAGGTCAGGAGATTGAGACCATCCTGGCCAACATGGTGAAAACCCATCTCTACTAAAAATACAAAAATTAGCTGGTTGCGGTGGTGTACACCTGTAGTCCCAGCTACTGAGGCAGGAAAATTACTTGAACCTGGGAGGCAGAGGTTTCAGTGAGCTGAGATTGTGCCACTGCACTCCAGCCTGGGTGACAGAGTGAGACGCCATCTCAAAAAAAAAAAAAAAAAAAAAAAAGAAAGAAAGCAAACAAAAAGGTCAGGGAAGGAAATATTTGGCAAGACAAAGATTATTGATTACCTTGAAAACTGCAGCTTCATGGAGTGGTAAGTACAGAAAAACTGATATAAAATAAAGTCTGAAATAAACTTTCATTTACAGAGAGAAGATTGAACATTTGTACTCCCTAAGACCTCATTTAAAAAACAGTACAATTTTGTTTAATATCATAAAATTGAAGGCCAACTTCAATTTGTTGAAGGAGAAGAGGCAAAGGCACCAGAATTTTAGATCTGGAAAGAAGAAGGATACGTGCTAACTGACTTAGCAGAACACAGAAAGCCAGGTCATAAGATTAATTTTAGGAGAGACCAGAGGCAACCCCATTTGTGTGCAAAATATAGAAAGTCTCAGGATATGAAAATACTAGTCACCTCTGCAAGTGGGGTAAAAGTGGCACTGAAAATAGGAAGATTAGTTCCAAGTCTTTTTAAGAAGTAGTTTGGCCCCAGGATCCCCTTCCAATTCTGAGCAGCTGGGTTACTGCCTATCTCCCACTCCAGTGAGGGGAAGAGGGTAACTACAGATGGTAGACCAATGGGTTCTAAGAACAGTGGACCCACGACACACTGACGGAAAAGTGCATTCCAGAAAAAAGGGAAATTGTGTAAAAGCCTAAATCAGCACTGCTCAACAGAAATGTAAAGTGAGCCACAAATGTGAGCCACATGTGCAATTCTAAATTATATAGTAGCCACATTTTAAAAAGTAAAAACAAATAAATGTAATGATATATTTTACCTAACCGAATAGATAAAAATTATCATTTCGACATAAAATCAATACAAAAGTAATCAATTATATACATATGCATATACATCACCTTTTTAAAATCTTGGAAATTGAGTGTATATAGCACTTATATGGCTATAAAGATAGTGTATAGCATAGTTATTCCATATCTCAATTTGGACTAGATTCATTTCAAGTACTCAGAAGTTAGATGTGACTAGTGGCTACCATATTGGATAATGCAGATCTAAATAAATGTCAGAAGCTTAATTGCCTTCCCCCATTACTCAGCTCTCAAAACACTGACAGGAAGGTTTACGACTTTCAGATGGAAAATTAGACTTTTTGTTTTCATGGAGAATTTAAGTGGCCCAAGTAAACAGTCCTAACATACCAACACTGGTGAGTCTCCTAAGGAAATCTCCCAGCCAAATCACCCAACGATGAACTCAGCTATTGACAACCCCTACCCCGCCTTATATAGCACTTCCTACTGTGTTTTTAGTGTTTCATTATTAATATGAGGAAAGAGGACAATATTATATGTTACCTTCTAACATCAAAAATGAAGAACAAACGAAAAAGAAAAAGGAAAAGAAACTTGGAGGAAAAAGACATAATTCAGGGAGAAAACTTCAGAGGACTTTAATATCCTCATAGAGATAAGAGAAGGTATTATATCAGAAATGCAGCGGCTAACGCCTGTAATGCCAGCACTTTGGGAGGCCAAGGCGGGTGGATCACCTGAGGTCAGGAGCTCAAGACCAGCCTGGCCAGCATGGGGAAAACCCATCTCTACTAAAAATACAAAAATCAGCCAGGTGTGGTGGCACGTGCGTGTAATCCTAGCTACTCAGGAGGCAGAGGCAGGAGAATCACTTGAATCTGGAAGGTGGAGGTTGCAGTGAGCCGAGATCTTGTCACTCCAGGCTAGGCAACAGAGCAAGACTCTGTCTCAAAATAAATAAATAACTAAAAAGAAAGAAAGAAAAAAAGAAATGTAAAATGATCCTATAAAAAGGTAATTTGGAATTACAAATAGAACTTTAGGAAATTAAAATGATAATAGCAGGAATAAAAGGCTCAGTATAAGAACTGAATGGAAACTGAGCAATATTTCCAAAACCAAAAGACAAAGTGATGGGAACTAAAAGAAAAGGAAATTGGGAGTTCAGTCCAGGAGGTCCAACAACAGAATGATAAGAGTCCCAGAAGAAAAGGACAGAGAAAATGGAGGGGAGAGATTACCAAAGAAGTGATTATAGAAAATTTCCCAAAAGATAAAGACAGGAATTTCTGGATTGCACTGGCTTGCCAGAACGATATATATATAGAACCACACTAAGGCATATCAACAGGAAATCAAGAGCACTGGAACAAAGAGAAGATCTTAAAATCTTCCAGTGAGAAGATCAAAACATACTCAGCTGATTAGGAATCAGAATTTCTTATTTATTT